>NC_043741.1:5535069-5573246 GCF_004337985.1 Pyricularia pennisetigena
AAGTGGGCGCATCTCTGTGCAGCATTTCGTTGGACAGACCACGCTTACCATTCACTCCATTATTGCAGTCTTGGCCAAGCTAAACTGTCGGATTGACAGTTCCAAAGAGAAAAATTCCCTTCCGTGTATTGAACCCCATTACCGGCTAACCGGATACAGGACCATGCAGAAGTTGGCTTTGTCGCCCCTTGCAGCATTCGCTGCGCCAAAACTACTCGCTACCAGGCCTGTCTGTCAGACGCAGGAGTGAAAATCGTCGTCACTCACGCGGCCGTACCCTCCCAAACGTCCCCTGGTGCCTTGCAGTGCCAATGCTGCCACTCAAGGGGCTCTGTCGCATCCTGCCGCCCCTCACATCCGGCGGCAGTTTACTTCTTTGGGCTGAGCCTGCTGAGCACTTAACAGAGGAATAATCCGTCATCATCGGTTGCTTCATGCTTGACTCTTGTCACTTTCTGGTCTGTGAATTGTCTTGTTTGTCTGTGGCGAGACATGTTCTGAGCTCTCTTGCAGACTCGGGTGCTCCAGGCATCACTTCTTCTCTTGTCCATTATGATTCCCTTTCGTTAACTGGTTCAACCTTGTTTTTGGGCACTATCGTTCATCGCCAAGAAGTCTTTACCATACGCACTAGTTCCAGTGGAAACCCGAATCGACAGAGGGAGGGCTGCGACGAGACCCAAGTGTGCAAACGCACGCCCGGTTTCATTTGGGGCATCAACAGCAACACCAAGGGTATGCTGGCAATGGTTTGTTGGTGAGATTGAGATAAGTATCGGACACATACAGAACACAATCGCGCACACGCGGCAAAGCTTCCGGCTCTCGTTTGGCACCAGTCGACAACCTGCTCAACCAGTCTCCCGGGGCCGGTCGGCAGAAAAAACAAGATAAACAAATGGCGCCTGTCCACAGCGAAACCCACCAACATCATCGCCGCGATGCTTCGTCTTCAGCAGAGGTGCCTCTGTGGGCATTTATCATAATGACCCTGTGGGCACTTGCCTTGATGGTGTTTATTGGCTTCATCCTTTGGCGGCCTGCGATTTTGTTGCGCGAGCTCAACCTTCGGCCGCAGGAGGACAAGTCGGACGAGTGGCGATATCTCGAGCCGCTCAACGATCCGGACCGTCGGCAATCGCGGATCCGTCGTGTCTTTAGCATGAGGTCAAACATCAACCGGTGGCGGAACGGTGTGCAACCCGGCAGGCAAAGCATCGCAATGAGTATACAAGAAGGGGAGCCATCGGATTATAACTATGCCCCAGCTTCGGCAAGACCTGTGTCTCAAATGCAACGTATTACAGAGGATGAGCAGCAAAATGATTATAGCAACACGCAGGAGTCAGAGGAACCCACGACGCAGAAGAAGGACGCTGATAAGAAGAACGATGGCACACACCTGGAAGGAACACCACCAAATCTCCCCAGCAGCTCAGGGCAGACGTAGACCCCGGGGTCGGTAATGTTTGAGACTTCGTTCAGAACAGGATTTATTTAGTTTTCTAAGCAGTTCATGTGTTCTCTGTATTTACCAGGAAGCTCCAGATATACGATTGGAGCCATTTACCGTGTCGTCGAAATCTCGGAGAAATGAAAAACCAGAAAGATGTAAATGGCCTGCGTTGCCGAAAAATTGTCCTACAATGCAAGGGACGACCAAGACCCTGCAGTCAGGGACAGAAGCGCCCTTGAGCGAAATGTATGCACAAAATCTGCGCCCCCCGCTCCCCTTCCCTCTTTTTTTTTTTCTTTTTTTTTTTCTTTTTTACTGGTTTGGATAACGGAAATCTTAATTTGGTTTAGAATTGATGTTGCTTTGATTGGTATAAACTCTGAAGAGAATCGTCAAGTCTGCCTTGTCTTGGAAAGTGGCTCCGCTGAGACTTGGGGACGCGCAAGCTCGGTAGCGGCCCCAAGCTACTGGAGGGCTGGGATGTTCCCTGGCGCCTTGATTAGATGGGTGCAACGATTCGTCCAATTAATTCTACAGCACATTCTCAAACAAATAAAGATACATTCGTCGAAATGGCAATCAGTCGGATAGTCAGTCAAAATGAGAACTTCAGATCACAATTGCAGTCCCAGTTTCAGATGATAGGTTCCGGGTCGAACCGCACGTTCATCACAAGGTGACGACTCGAAAGCCACGCTGTGCAGGGTTGACTGAAGAGCAAAGTGCAGCTGTTAGTTAGTCAAGCCACGTCTCCGCCTGGCCTGTCAATTTGGCTGGGTCGAGCTGTGCATAGTCCGTATATGTCTATTTGGTCTGTCCCTTTCCTTTGTTGCCCCGTAAATGGCCAAAATTCATTCCCGTTGATCCAAGTGTGTGTGTGTATGTGCGTGTGCAGCCAAGACCATTTCATAATTTCGTTTGCAGAGAGCAGATGTTAGTGTAAAAGGTTTGGGTGGCAATAGAAACACTAACAAAGCGCCATTTATTTAGAACAACATTCTTGTCAAATCAACCGTCATTCTGGGTAAACAAACACGAGCCGGCCTGTCAGTGGCACCACTAATCTCCATGACAAGACCTACAACTTCAAATGGTCACATAATCCCCCAGGTCTTTGATGTTGCATTTGTCGTGGTCCTACGTAGTATACAATGTCAACGTACTATATTTAAGTTTCAGTCTCCAGCTCCAGGTTTAAGATTGAAACCGATTCAGAGACAAATCCCGGATTGACCAAACCCCCAGTCAAGTCAAGGCTTCTGACTGAGAAGTTCCCCAAGCTACCCTGGGACCTGCCCTACCTCCAGGTACCTACCTTACCTATACCTACCTAATCTCTACATCATTATATCATAAGAACCTTATATTATACCTTACCTCTCCTAGCTCCGTCTATCACTCTGCACTAACAACAAACACCGCACTTGTCGCCCCCAAAAAAGGCACCTTCCTCCCCGCTACCTGACCACTACGTCCTACTTAGTGTCGGATTTCCTTTCCTCTAGACTTAGGGTAACTACCAAACCTTGGACAATCATTCGATTGTCTTCTCGAAGGGAAGGAACGGGCCAAGATAAGCTGGATAACCATGTAGCCCTCGTCGCTGTCGATCCTCGAGCGCCCGGGCGTTTTTTTTTTCTCTCTTACTTTTGCTCAAGGGAAAAACCTTGTCAGCTCTCTGAACCTTGAGGCCCCCTCTGGTGGATTATCGACGCATTCAGCCTCTTACAGTAAGGTTTCTGTCCAAGCAGTCCTTTGTTTTTCAACCATCTGCTTTCACGCCACGGTCATCATTCATTCATTCCTTCAACCCTCTTACTTGGCCAACTTGTTATACGAAAACAAAGAGCATTTATTGCCAAAATTCCGGGGGTATGAGGACTGGACGACTTCTCGCGGCCATTCTAGGAGATCCCTGGCCTCTCTAGACCGCCACGACTGCAGATATCATCAGCCACCCGCACAAAACACATATCTGAGAAACATCCGCATAGCTTTGTTTCTCTCGCTCCTGCTCCCTCACACAAGTCTCGTTTGTCTGCGATTTCAAGATGGTTACAATACCGCACAGGCTCGTGCCCCGGACGGACACGTCTTCTTCCTCACGCGAGGCGCCTTATATCGCCCTCATAATACCCGCGGTCGTGTTCATACTCCTGGGTCTCTGCATTGCCCTCCGCAGCATTATGAAGCGTCGAGTTGCCAAGTATGGCGAGCGCTCACTCGAATTTTGGCCGTGGAGCTGGCTCAGTGCTTGTGTGGGCGGTACACGGCACCCTCGTACTCACTCCTGGGAGGTGAGCGTCTCGTCGCCTACAGGGCTCCCCCGCGAAATGCGACAGACAGCAGCGCCGCCACCCCCACCAGCGCCTTTGCAACAAAAGCAACCAGGCCATGAAGAGCGGTCAGGGCCAACCAGAAACATATGGGAGACGGTGGGCGCTGATCACTATCGGCCCAAGAACAAACCCAACAATCGCTCCAGCAACTCCAGCAACTCCAGCAACTCCAGCAGCAGTTCCAGTACAGTTTCTGGTGACGATGCTCTTGCTCCGCAACAAGGACCGTCAACGTCCACGATCACCAAACCAGCGCCTGCGAGGATAAAGAGGGATGCATCGTCAGAGCGTTCAGGTCGCAGCAGTCTCGAAGAGGGCGATGATAGCAGCAGTACGCGGATACAAAAGTATGGTAGGCAGCTGGCTGGGCCACCAGTGCTGCAACTTCCTGCTGATTTTGGCCGCTCGGGAAGCAGCTGGGAGATTGATACTAAGAAACTGTAGGCATCCCTCAGGAATTGCCTTATATGGGCCTGGGTATGTCGTGATATAGAGCTGACTGGGATGTGCAACTCATTTTAGCTTTTCGCCAACTACATGATGCCGTTCCTAATCTTGAAAAGTTACAAGAACTCTTCTTCTAACCCCATCAAAAACGGGCTTCACCAATGCGAGAACTCTTACCGAACATTTCTCGTTTGCTTCGTTCAGGTCTCTGGATTTCCCGTGGCCACCACGTCAGTTATCTATGAAAAAGAACACCAATAAGAGGTAAGCTACTGCTCTCACTCCTGCCAAGCCTAAGAAAATGGGGTTTTTTTTTCTTTTTTTTTTTTTGGAAATTAGAGGTTAACATGAGTGACACGACCATCCGTCCAAAGTCTGGTATAGTGAATCATTACTGTCGGAGCTTTAGCTTTTGGATCTATGAGTGCTTTTTTCTACGAGCCGAATACCCTCGTTACCTTAGCTGCTTCATTTTGGAAATGATTCCATCACTCGGCGAGTGCATTAGTGGTTTACTCGCAAAGATTAGGTGATTGCTATTGGCATACTCACCAAACCCTAGCAACGGTTACTAGTGTGACATCAGTACCGGCACGGGGATATTATAAGGGCTGCATACACAGTTAAGTTGTCTGTTATGCCATGTTTTGGGAAGAATGTATGATGATAATGCAGAATCAGAGGCTGCTTGTTCGGGGCCCAATGATCCTTTGTGTATTCACAACATAGCGATAAATGAAGGCTACAGTGGCCAGTACGTTTCCAAAGTTGCTTCAAGACATAAAAGTGAGTGACAAGACGACAATCTTGGTTATGGATTTGGTTTTCAACCTGGAAATTGCATTGCGGCTAGTGTAGTACACACTAGGACTTTGTCCAAACTATCTCTTTTTTTCCCCTGGGTATTATTACTGATACTTCTCGCTCCAGGTTCCCGGGATGACGGCCAACTTTCCAAACACCTCGCTTAAAATGCTTGACAAAAGAAAGTGATCATTAAAAAATAAGGGGGAAAACTCAGATGGGCGTTCTGGGAGAAATGAACTGGTGATGACAACCTAGATCAACGAAAAGAAGAAGAGAGAAAAAAAAAACACAGGAGCAGATAGTCTCCACAAGAAGTAATACTGCGTATTTTTTTTTTTGTCCATCTGGACTCACAATATGACCGGCTACTATACTCTCATACACCAGGCTCCAGCTTGACGAAAACGCCTTCGCCATGAACAGCACGCGACGGACCAGCACGGTGCAGCAGCCGCGCCTGGAGCCTCAGAGCACCACGGAGGGCGGCTGTCGTGGCGGCCCAGTCGTCCAGAGCCATCTGCACGCCCCAGGTGGTGAAGAGGCTCTTTGCGAGGCGGTCGTGCGGGGTGCCGCGGGCCGAGGGGGCAACGGCCGCCAGGACCCATCCGAACACGCCGAGGACGCGCCTCCATTGGGCCAGCGGCACGCGGCGCACGGCCGTCCACAGCCGGGAGAGGTCTTGGGCCCCGACCGCGGCGCTGAACGGCGTGGTGGTGATGGTGGTGGTGGTGGCCGCCGCCGCCTGGCAGTACACGAGCGCCGTCTGCCGCACGACCTGGTAGATGGAGTCGGACGACGGCGGGTCGGCTGGCGTTTCGGACCCAAGTGTGGTCGGCGGTGCGGTCCTGCGTCTCGGCAGGCCCGGGATGCCCGAGATGCCGACGCCGTCGGCGTTGCTGTAGTATCCCAGCGTGGCTGGGTCGCGCTCTGGGGAGTGTTTGCGGTCCAGCTTCGCTCCTCTTGCGATGCCGGCGAGAGCATGGTTTTCTGGCTCTTGGGGGCTGCCATCCCGAGGCAGATCCGGATGCAACCGTGAGATCCGGTCACAGGTCCAGGAGGCAGTGCTTTTGAGCTTGTTCAGCTCGACAAGTGATGGCTTGGACGGCATGTCGAGGACCGTCGAAATTAGAAATCGTATATCGTCCAGGATGGATGCTGTGACGGGATGGAACCCGAGAATATCTGAACAGGCCGAGAATGATAGCGAGGAAGCCGCAAATGGCGTGTCGTAGGCAGCCTGGGACTGCTCGCCGGCACCTCCAGGGATGCCGTCTTGAATATTTTCAATGCTCAGAAATGGGGGCTGCTCGAGCGAGAGAGCAATAACGCAATCCACAACCACGACGAGCTTGCCCACAAAACCCTCCATGCCCAGGTTGTGGATGCCGCCGCGCAGCCGAATCATTTCCCTGAGACCTCGTAGATGGGCCTGCAGGTCGTTGCTGGAATCCCCCCAGTACCACTCACCCAGGATCATCTGGACGACAGCTGCAATGGCTTCGTCGCTTGTCGAGTCTGAAGTCGATCTCAACAGCTCGTTCAGCATCCGGATTGCTAGCCCCTTGTGGGCCATAGCCACGGTCTTGTCAAGAGCACCAGTCTCAACGAGGAAGCACGAAGCGGTGTATATGGCGACCTGGGCCAGAAGAGGTGTCCGCACGCAGAATGGCATGCATAATTCAATGCGAGAGTTGGTCGCGTCTTGGTTATTGCCATCTATGCATGATCGAAAACTGGAGGCCAGCTTCACAACTACAAGCAGGACCTATTGCATTAGTCTCGTACTCGCTTCAAATGGTTGGATATTAGTGGAATTCATGGAGAAACACATGAGCAAAAATTGCTCCAAAAAAAAAAAATCTTACAAGTTCTGAGCAACTCTGTGTGTTGCTGTGTCGGTGGCACTGGCAGCGAGCTCAGCGCTTGGGTTGTTCCCCGTGGCTGAGGCGAAAGAGCAAAGTCTCGAGCGCGGGCTTCCAGCGCCAGGAGCCAAGTGACTGTGTCCTCCGTCCTCTGACGATCCCAGCTCGCGTCGATGGGGCGGTTGAAAGTGGTATTCCGAGCCTGCAGCAGACCTGAAGCACCGTTTTCAGGGCGTGAATGGATTTCACAGTTGACGTTGCAGAGTCTGATGGAGGACTGTGGAGGAGATCCCGGGGCTGATGTCCAGGGTAGTGCGTCCCAGCGTCCAGGGCTCGGGAACTGTGTCAATACATCGGTCCCAGACCATTGCACCAGGTCCATTGCTTCCAAGCCCGAACACTGCCTTTGATTCCATAGCTGCGTAGCGTCTGGCTCGCACCCTATCCAATCATAGGTTACCGGTCTCACGGGCAAGATAGGCTGCTGGCTGAGGTTAAAGAAGTCAAGGCTATCATCTTGTATAATGGGGGAGCGGAACGGGTTGCTGCCATCTGTTGGTGTGATTGGAGAGTCAGAGCCTCCCGCACGTCTATTTTGCTCCGGGATGATGACGAGGTCAGTCAACGACGACCCCCGTAGACAAAAAGAAGAAAGCCAGGGGCAGCCAACGCACACAAACACACCTAGTCGTAATGGGCTTGTACTCGCAAATAGGCTGTGGAAATCGCCTTGAACAGTTGCTACAAGGCTGGCCTTGATTACACTAGTAGCGAAGCTTTTGTGTTAGGTAACAGGTGACAAGAATGGTTGTTGATTGCAACCAACATGTATAGCACATTGGGCGTGAGTCGAGGCAGGGCGAGAAACGCTATCTGGATTTACACGTACCCGCTGTTTTCTTCGTCGACACTCGCTGCATGAGGTCGTTGTCCGCGGCAATCTAAGCTGCATAGCTCCGGACGAGAAGTGTTCTGAACATTTTCTCGTCCAAGCCGACGAGCAAGCCAAAAAGTGTGTTGTTTCAAAGGTGACCGTTGAATAAACGGTAGGGCTGGCGGGGACCATGAGTTTATGTTGCAAGGGCCAAAAAAAAAAGACGGGTAGCCTAGTCGGACTTGGCGGGAGGATGGGAGGATTCAAGAGGGTGTTGTTGGGTCTAGTCTCAGTCTAGAACCGGCGTAGACTTAGTATAGGTAGGCGACATGCAGTGAGGCACATAACGGCAACGAGCACAGCTTTGAACGAACCCATGGGCCTCTAGCCAGCCTATCTTTGTTGTTTGGTTCTTGGCGTGGGGCCAGGGGCTGGCTGTTGTACACTCGAAGGATTCCGGGCACTTGTCAATGCGCATCTTGTGCAAAGTTATTTATGATGACTGACTGATTGTTTGGTCTGCACGGGTTCGAGTGGCGGCGGATGAAGCATAATCGTCAAAGACATGAACTGAAGCAAAAAAAAGATGACGGAGCATTGTTGAGAGGAGTTCCAAGGGCCCATCTGAAATTCAGACTGATAAAATTTTGACTTTTTCCTCGTTTTTTCCCCTTCACCCAAGTGTCAAGATCTCCGCCCTAGATATCCGGTCTAAGACCCATTAGTTACTATATTGAATCGCAAGGCGTGAATCCCATTGACCAATATGACGCCTCATCTTACCGCGAGCAATGTAATAATCAGACGCTGCTAAGATTATAACATCGTCTCAAGTCTCTTGAGGCCTTTGGGTACCTTCACTAGCAGTGCATCCTTCGACTCCCGGATGACCAAGCATCCAATGGGCTATCCAAAGTATGATTATGGCGCAGGCCAGCTGCAACGGCGGCCTCCGCCCCGTAAACGTATGTATGGAGGTTGGAGTTTGGGGTTGAATGCTGCGTGGGTTGTGCTGCAAGGATTAAAACAGAACTAAAAGGCTCAAACATGACTGATCAGGTTCCAACGTCTACGCAGTCTGCCACAAAACCTCGAGCTGTCAGTGAGTTTCCAAAACGAGACCAAGGTCGATTTCAGACCGTCTTAAAAAAAGACCCCTGCATTTTCCTTCCTCGTTCCGGGAGGCCTGAGCAGACGGGACGGTTGAACCCTTCTCAGCTACCCGCTGAACGGTTCCTGCGGCTGAGGGGCGCCCAGAGCTGCTTTTCCGCTGGCCCTTCTTTCGTACACCGTGTGGTAACGTGCAGTGGGTAATGCATGGCAAGTTGAGAGAGCCTTGTTTCCAGACGCTAGCCTCGCGACAGCGGCAAGGAGCAGACATTTTCCACATGGCGAAAAAGTGATAAGCCTGTTTCAGACTATTTTAGTGGATATAATGTGGGACTAAGCAAAGCCTGGCCTTGACACCCAACGGATTATGCAGGAGTTTAGCGGCGAAACTAGGACGCCGGGGAGCCTCAAGCCTTGAGTCTCTATGGATACGTCGTAGACCCCTAGAAATAACTGATGGATTCATGACGTCAATAACGGCATTCAAATGTGAGCTAGGTATGTGGGTACTATGGTGAGTACCTTTGTATACCTTTGTGCAGGTTATGGATAATGCAACAACTTATTTAGACGCAAGCATGATGGTTGAAGAAAAAAAAAAAAAAAAAAGACGAGTGTTTGGTACATGTAAAAGTTACGACGAAAGAAAAAGAATAAATCAGATTAGACCTAGCAGTAGTCAAAACATCTCTAGGCGCGGGGATAATGCAAGGGTTGGCGATTGACGACATTAGGAATTGAAATAAGCTAAAAATGGCTGAAACTAAATTTGGTATCCTGCGAAAGCCAACGTGGAAATGACAGGTTCAACTGAAGCAGAACAAACAAAGCCAATGTGGCCATTGTGGGGAAATTATTGGCTGACTTTTAACAGGCTCAACGAAGAAAAGAAAAAGACAAGATCTATTCATACTCGAGGTTTCATAGCCATGTTCACGGCAGGAGGAGGCTCGTCATCCATCGGATACGGAGGCACCTTGCCATTGGTAGGCGGACGCCTGCCTCCACCGACAGCGTGGTTTTCAGGTATGGGAGTTTTAGGAGGCAGAGGCGGTGGACCGACGTCGCGTCTCGGCTGTTCATCCTGCGCGACAATCGCAATCTTGTCTTGTCCAGAAACATTCCTCCACTGTGCCGGTGTGAGTGCTGCTGGGAGAAGGTCATCGTCCGTCGTTCCCATACTTGAGACGGTCGCGGCAGAGACTGTCGATGGGGTAGGGTTATGTGTAGGTCTTGAAGGTGGCGAGCCTACTGAAGGGCGCGTAAACGATGGTTGAGGAGCTGCATTGGCAGAGGCAGGAGGTGGTGGAGGAAGGGGACGCTCTCCAGCCAGGCTTCCACCCGAGCTACGCGGCGATACTGCCGAAGCCGGCATACCAAGGCTGTCGGGCCCGGAATCGTAGGACTGTCTGCTAGGCGGCGTCGTGTTCTGCGGTTTGGCCGGGAATGTTGGCATATCACCAGGTAGCTCAACTGCAAATGTCGGCAGGGAGGAGTCCGAAGTGGCGTGAACGGCAACGTCGGGGATCGCGCCCATCCGATCATGGCGCATCTTTGCCCGGTGTATCTTGGCTAGCTTTGCAGCAGATCCTTGAACCATGGCACTCTCCTCGGGTCGGCGTAGATACTGCCGCGTGCTGGTGCTAATATCGGCCAGTCGGTTCCACTCGTTCATTCCAAACTCCCCAACACCCATCTCTACATTCAGACGGTAGTAGTTCTCGACGTTGACGCCACGTTTGAGCAGGTGCTCCCGCTTGACGTATTGGTGGATCGTTTCGCAGCCCTCAATCTTTGCAATCAATCTCCTTCGCGCGTCTGCGAATTCGCCCAAGAAACCCTCGTACCACAGCGATTGGTTCGCATCACTGCTTTTCGGCCTCCTTCCTGTTCCTACACTGATGAAAACTCCAACGTCGCGACCCGGCCACTCGTTGACGACGGCTTCGTCCAGGGCCTGAACCGCAGGATTGAAAGTCCCAGCACCATCATCGTGAAATACAGACTGCCCAACCTTGATAGGCTTGAACGCAAGGCCAATAGCGCATGTCGCTCTCCCTGCCTCCCAAATTTTGCAGTCATATTCCGGTGCCGGCTCTTTCCTCGAGTCATACGATCGTAGTAATGCCGGTTCGCCTCCCTTGGGAGTTCCTCTGTATACCGCGGTCACGACCCTAAATGAAAATAGGTTAGTTGCGGCTCGGGCTTGAACCCCCCCCAATTAAAAACCCAAAATTTGCAACCTTTCAACAACAGCAGACTCACGTTTTTGTCCTGTTTTCCCTGGCATCGTAAAGACTCGCATCTGGATCGCCTCCCCTCGACCCATGCGCTGGGCGTGCAAACTGACTTGTTGGGCTTCTGTGGCTGAAACTGACCACACTCGCGTTGCTAGTGTGTCTTCGGGGATAGCCGCCGGCGTGCGACAGTCTATTTCGGGATGCCATGCTAGCGGGACTGGCTGGAGAATCCGATCCATCGTTGCCTTCGAACTCATCGACAGTATGTTCCCTAACCGCCTCCTTGATAGCCAGCTCCAACATGGATGCTTTGAACAGCGTGCTCCTGGTAGGTATCCCGAGTATTGTCTTATCCGTCTCAAACACCATGCGCGTCAGGCGCACGTACAGCTCCTTGCACGTTTCCAGGTCCAGCCTCAGGCGGCCGAGCATCAGCGCCACCAGGCCGCCTGTGCCCGTGCCGACGATGAGGTCAAAGTGGTCGGCGGGTTTAGGGATTTCGGAACGACGGGGCGCGCGGCCTTCAATCTCGACAAAGGTTCGATGCATTATTTCCTGTATGATGACGAATATTGAGTAGCCTCGAACTCCTCCGCCATCTACGCCGCCAGAAAAGTGGAAAAAAAAAAAAAAAAAGTCAGCCTAAGCTCGGTGTTGATTAACACGTCTCTTTTCACCCGCCACACTGGTCTCGCGCCGGGTCCTGCCAAATGGCTACGAACCTAATGATAGTATGCGGAGGGGAGGTCCCTTGGTTGTGTCCTTCCTCTTCACTCGTTCGGTCTCCATGATTAGGCTCCAGGCTGCACGACACGATTGTCGTTACAACAGACGAAATTTTTTATGTTGCCGCAGTAGTGAGTGGGAAGACCGCCAGCGCAGTGCACAGCAAAGAAATTTAGTGCCGTGGATGAATCTCGCCCAATGTTGAAATGAAAGGTAAACGCAGGGTTCTAGGCTGGGCAGACCTTGTATACGTGGGGCGTAATCCGTCGACTTTGAATGACGAAGCGACCTGTCTGTCCGACATGAAGCTAGGTAGGATTCAAAAAAAAGTTGCTTGCAGTTGAATGAACCCCAGTGACGCAAAAAGAGGGGCGCGGTTGTATCAAGCAGTGGAGGCCAACCAGCGATTAACGCCACGCGGACGAGGTTCAACCCGTCTAACCTTCTCCACGAATCCGATCTAGCGACGACGAAGAAGAGAGAGAGAGAGAGAGAGGAAAAAAAAAAAAAAAGAAAAAAAAGAAAAAAAAAGCTCTTCAGTCTTGTCAACAAGAGACAAGTTTTCGCAGACTGCTAGAGCTCTAATTACCTATTGCCTCCACTTGAATTGCATGCGACTATCAAAACTATCAAAGACTGCTAAACATTTCCCAACCGGGGGGAACGATGTCAGTTTCAGCTGGTTCAGCTCGTGTCAAGCTTGACATTGCAGCGAAGTGTGCAAGGCTATCCTTGATTGAAGTAGACCTTATTATGCACTCACTCAGTTTCCAACTGCGCGATCCCGCACAATGGTGGCCTCGGCGCCTTTTCTTACATGGCCTCCGATTGGCCTCCTACCGTCAGCATGATCTTTTGTCCACCTTCCGGCATGCTATTGCAGAGACGCATGATTGTTTTACTCGCTAAGATACTGCCGAGTACATACTACATAATTTTCCTTACCAAGCTAGGTAGGTATCTAAGGTAGGTAAGCTTATAATTCAAGGCTGGTAGGTCGTTGTGCTCTCTACTGCCAGCCCATCTTATCTCTGCCGAGGTGACAGCTGATGAGGCCGGTAACGCCGTTTGGAGTACCGCTTCTTCAAGCGGCTGGGCGCTGGTCAAATAGAGTTAGGCCATCTTGTAGTGTGAGACAGGATACATCATTATTTACCAACCGACAATTGAATTAGCGATTTCATGGACTTTTTAGGGCACAAAAAAGAAAACAAAGTAAGCAGCGCAGCGACTGAGAAGAAACTGCCAAGCTATGCATGTGCCAACTAGACTAGCAAGACTAGGTACAGAAAGCACCCTGTTCAATGAATGTGGAAAAATGCAGGGTGCACAACATCATTCATCATTTTGGGCTTGGGTGCAGTCGACAACGTCACAGCATGGTCTCATCCCGCTGGAGGTTGTATATTTTTTTGCCTTCTTCCGCCCCTTCCGATCGACGGGAATGCACTGCATGCAATCACCAGGGGAACACTATGGGATTGTTGTCACCTGTTATATCCGTCAGTGTTCCCGTTAAGCCGTCTTATTAGGAAATGACATGCAAGTCAAGGCGCGTGCTGTCACGCCCTGAGAGAATACTTGGCTGTCGTCTCATGTCGATCTTGATGGAGGTGGCGCAGTTCCGAGAAAACAGTTTTTGCATTCGCAGCCACCCCAACCATTCAATCGCTTCCAAGACATGCGAGTCTCTACTGTACTTCATACCCAATTGGCCTGCAGCGCTTCGCTCTCGGGAGTTCAGACCCCTTATTGACTGGATTCCAAGGCCAAAACGTTTGCCTGCGCGAACATACGAAGTACTACGGTATTTCACAGCCGTCTAATGTGGAGCCGGTGCGACGGGGCTGCTTGCATTGGCGCAGCCACCCGAACTTAATTTCCCAAAATAGGTATTGAGCTTTGCTTCGCCTACTTGTATGCAGGTCTAGTTCACTGGGACGCAAAAGCCCTACCTGGTCCCATCAAGGGATTTGGGGAGTTCTGTCGGCTGCGCGGATACCTCAAGAATCGGGTCACTCATGAGAAAAGTCCTACCCACATATGTCACCAAAGCATGAAGCTTGATATGAAGCTAGAAAGATTTTCAACATCGGATGCAGCTCCGGCGCCAGACTAACTGCTAGTACGTAGTAAGTACACCGTTGCATGGATGTACCAGGCATGAGCAGTCTTTACCAATCATGTGTTCATCTCTCCTTGATGAGTTCGCGGCTACTCGTGACTGTGTGCACGTCAATTCGCTCCGAGCTATCCATAGAAATTTTTTGCCATTCTGTTGTTTCATGCAACCATGCATTTTGGCCACAATGACACCTACGAGGTGAATAAAACTTCTGAGGTCAACTAACAACGACGTGGGCTTGACAGGGTCGAACTGTCCTTCTTCCACTCAGCTTGGGTGCGGCTCTTTGGCGCACCTGCCCCTTGCTCCTCTCAATCACTGCGCGTGTCATGTTGCCCTGCCCAATTTGGCTAGCATCAGCCCTGCGATCGTACTGTAGCCAGGGGTTGGTGTTCGGTGGTCCCAATGGATGGAATGACACTTGCAGGCTAATTTGACAACAGAACATGACAACACCAGAGGATTTTCTACCTATCTTACCTTGGAGACATGTTTTGGGCTGGATATAAACAATTTCAAAGGCTGAACTTCCACCAGAGTATCACCTTGGAACCATCAAAGTCTTAAAATATTTCAAAAGTTTTCCGACAAGTTCTGCAAGCATTGAGTCACTGATGCAGGATTCGCTGCTGCCTAGCGACCACTGTATGCAAGCCAGGGTATCATGGCCCCAACATTCTGACCTGGGCATCGAATTCTTGGGGCGGCCGGCTTGTATGACATGGTCCATTCCGCAGTTTTATCCGTCTCGGCGACCTGAATTGCTCAATCGAGCAAGTTAGTTCACGGCCTGGGCGCAAAGAGCAAGGCCCATCACAGCCCGACCTCGAGGTATGCTTACACTCGATACTTGTCCCCGCCCAGGCAGCGCCCCTACAATTGCGGTACTGATTTTCGGCTGTCAGACGCATTAACACCCTCCAAAACCAATTACCCCAGTTGGAAGGATTCCGTCTCTTACACTCTGCCTTGCGATGAAACTATGCTGTCCGTGACGGGATTTAAAAGCCATCAAAACCCCCCCAAGAATGTTGGGTAGTTGTGTCTGACAGATAGAGACCACTTTACACCCACTTCACCATCAAATTCTAGCTGGTGGCAGTTCTTGCGCAAAGAAAAAAAAAGGCATACAAAGTATACAACATACCAAGATCCAAGAAAAATGCATAATATCATTGGGCTCGGACTCAAAGGCTTCCTTGTAAGTCCCATGATACCTCACTGCTACCAAGGCAGCCTTACATCAGCTATCAAAAACTAACACCGAGCTTTCAACCAAGCTGATTGCCTCGGCCGTCGTTCTCGGGTTATCAGTTACCCTCGCAAACCATCAAAGACATGGAAGTCCTCCTGCCGAGACTTCTTTTGCAAGCTTCACCGGTGGCTTCGGCATCATCGTGGCCGCCATAGGTGTTGCTTCCATGTTCATCGATGCGATTCCGACCCTGGTTCCCCTTGTGGCAGAAGGGCTGGCTGCCCTGTTCTTCCTCGCTGGCGGTATTGTAAGTCTTTTACTATTTCCTTGTCACTATGCGCACGTCTCTTCGAGTACTGTCTCGGTGCAAGTCGACGACCTCTACCTTCCTTATTCTTCATACGTACTAACAATATCCTTGAAAGGCATTGGCTATTGCTATGAAAGGGGTTTCATGTGACGGTGGCGTCGGAACGGAAGCATACTTCACCCGCTGGTTTAACAAAATCCTCAACGGTGGCTGCCCCACAACTGTGCGGTGTTATGTCTCTGACAAGAATTTTCCTACCGATGACGAGGCCAACGACAGTCTGAAAGCACGATGCGTTCGTACCCAGGCAGACTTTGCTTTCCAATTCATCGCGATGTTTGCTGCCTTGGGTGCCTTGGCAATGACTTTCTTTACTGCTAGGCGCTCTGGCACCAAGGTCATTGCTTGAAAGCCCAAATAGCACGATGCGTTGCGACTTTGCAGCTTTTAGATATCCAGATAATAAGGACTGGAGCGATCCTCCAGCAAACTTGACATGTTGATAGTCCTGGGTTTAAATATTTTGAAACAAATATCACGTTACGAGAAAGACAAATTGAAGTTTTTTTTCTTCGTTTTTTTTTTCTTCAGTGATGCTAACAGTTTGGTGGTATTAATCTATCATCCTGGCCTGGTACATTGTGGGCATTTGGGTTTTCCCCTCCCTGGGACTTGGTCCTTGATACGAGATATCCGATGATCTTTTCGGTGGCTATGTGTCACAACGAGTTCAAAACGAACATTGAGATACGTATGACCAAAACGAAAGTTAATGTGAAGAATAGGTAAAGATTCCACAATCTAAAAATTCGCTTCGTCTTTAGCAGCGCCTCCAGTTTCCATTTTGAGAGTAGTCTTGTAATGCGCCAGATGCTTGAGGAGGCTAATTCAGCCTTGTTCCGCTCAAAGCCAACATAACATCCCACATGATATTGGCTTAAAACATTGCGTACGTAACTTTCCCTTGGCTCTTCAGCCAAATCACCTATTCTAGAGCACCTCAGTTGCCTGCGGGAAACCTTGGAGAAAGTTATTGATGAATATGTTGACGCATTGCAGCCGAAAACATCAAGCAGTACGTACCTACTTACATGCCAGACCAGTTCTGAGCTCGGTAATTTTTACTAGTGCTAGATTAAAATAACTTGTTTGGATGACTGGGCGTGCACTTTCAATGTGAACTCCAAGCAAAGTGAAAACCTACCAAAAAAAAAAAAAAAAAAAAAAAAAAAAAAAAAAAAAAAAAAAAAAAAAAAAAAAAAAAAAAAAAAAAAAAAAAAAAAAAAAAAAAAAAAAAAAAAAAAAAAAAAAAAAAAAAAAAAAAAAAAAAAAAAAAAAAAAAAAAAAAAAAAAAAAAAAAAAAAAAAAAAAAAAAAAAAAAAAAAAAAAAAAAAAAAAAAAAAAAAAAAAAAAAAAAAAAAAAAAAAAAAAAAAAAAAAAAAAAAAAAAAAAAAAAAAAAAAAAAAAAAAAAAAAAAAAAAAAAAAAAAAAAAAAAAAAAAAAAAAAAAAAAAAAAAAAAAAAAAAAAAAAAAAAAAAAAAAAAAAAAAAAAAAAAAAAAAAAAAAAAAAAAAAAAAAAAAAAAAAAAAAAAAAAAAAAAAAAAAAAAAAAAAAAAAAAAAAAAAAAAAAAAAAAAAAAAAAAAAAAAAAAAAAAAAAAAAAAAAAAAAAAAAAAAAAAAAAAAAAAAAAAAAAAAAAAAAAAAAAAAAAAAAAAAAAAAAAAAAAAAAAAAAAAAAAAAAAAAAAAAAAAAAAAAAAAAAAAAAAAAAAAAAAAAAAAAAAAAAAAAAAACAGGCCAACCAGAACTCTGGAAACGGCCAGCCAGCCATCTCATACCAACTATCAACAAAGTTCTCGCCCATTACTCTCGGATCCTTTTCTGGATGGAAAACGAGGAGACACAGTCACGCGCGCTTCTGTTCAGGATCCGATGCAAACCAGTACGAAGGAGGGGTAAAGGTGCCGGCTGGGAAGTGTATGGTTGGACAAGAACGACGCTGGACGACACACACCGACAAGAATCCAAGTGGAGAAGAAGCATGTTGACTGGACCAGTGAGCATGCTGCATGGATCCTTTTCGAGGTTGCGACTGGCGCTAAGAATTTTTGCAGGTCCAGATGGGGTGGGCTCTTGTCTCTCCCGACGTGCAGAAGAATCCGGCAGCAAAAGTACCATGTAAGGGAGTGGAAAGCGGGCAGGGCGGTATCGTGGCCTGTAATTTGTGGCTTAGGGCGAAAGAAGTGAGTCCCAGTCATTTATTTGCTGTTCCGTTCCATTCCTGTATTGGTGCCCACATGTCCATGCGGAGATGCCTGAGAAAGATGCCTGGCAGTTTAAAAAATGACACTAGCCCGCGCTTTGAGCTGAGGGGGCCCGGTGGTCATCAACTTTGCTGCACATTCCCAGAAAATGTATCAATCATAAAACATCCAAAAAAAAAAAAAAGAAAATAAAAAGAAAGATGGCAAGTGCAAAAGAAACAGAAGCATCCGGGGAAAGGATCCGGTGCCGTCCCATCAAAAGGAAATGCACGAGACGTAGTGGTACAGTTATCTCTACTCCGGGAGTAAATACAGTAGAACCAAGGCAAGTACAGGCATAGGTCTCGCAGCATATTAAAAAAAAAAAAAAAGAACCCCCAGTAAATTAAAGCCTATACTGTACTCGGGACAGGTCATAATATCCATGTGGACTTGCATGAGGAGGGGTTCTCCTCAATCTCGATGCTGCACAATTAGTGTGGGCGGGGAAACAACTCCTCGTAGGCGGTTTTTGATTGGTCATGGTGGGATACTAGCTTGGTGCAACAACAGCCTTTCGCTCTTTTGTCCAAGCTCACCTGCCGTTTGGCTGGTTGTGGTGGCCGTGGCAAGCATGGATGCTGCTATCGGCTGATGGCTGGCTTCGACTCTTGCCTGGAAGCTAGGTTGGGCAGTGTGTTTCCCCACCAAAAAGCTGTTATGAGTGGCCCGCTCAACCCTTGTCCGACCCCACTACCGTTTGATCCCTCAAGCAAGTCTAGCCCACCAGCTGCCGCGCTGCCCTGCCTGCACCACAAGGCTAACGAGCTAGCCGAACTCCCCAACCTTCCGGGCACAGCCTTCTCCTCTATGGCTCCTTACCACACACCAATGGCTTTCCCGCAACCAACTCTGTCGAACTCTTCCCCCTTCAAGCCCCCCTACATGACCTGTGCCGTCTTTGCATTCAGGTAGTTAGTAGTCGCGGTGGTTCGGAGCGTTGAGTCGGATGCGCAGCCTGGCCAGGTTCCTTACCAGCCGTCAAACCCCCCAAGCTACCTACCGTGTCTAGGTACCTACCTACCTCAGCTTTAAGCGGTCACTTTTTCGACCCGAACCTCTACAAATCCGACTCATTCGAGCAGCAGTCCATCTCGACAATATAGCACCTGCGAATGGACCATCCCAACAAGCGACGGCGATTGGCGCCCAAGCTACCTGATCCTCCACAGCAGCCACCGCCTCCGGTACCAGGTCCAGCGACGTCCCCAGGCCAGCATAGCACCACTTATGCCAACGACCAGGTATACTCAGACTTTCAGCCCGCCTCACCCAGAGTCTGGGATAGGCCTCTCTAGATGCGCCGACCTGCTAACTTGTCCAGCCGTTGCACCATGGCCAGCAGTATCCAGGCCAGGAGCCTGCTCCGATACCAGAGAGGCACGATTTCGAGTCCTTCGCCCGCCACCTCCAAGATGTGGCCATGTTGATCTACAGACAAACCCAAAGATCCCCGTATACGAGCGTATCTGTGCTGCTACTTAGGTGGGATGAGGACAAGTCGGTAGAAAAGGACTTGGTAGAGCTGGAGACGGTATTGAGAGATCGTTACAACTACCAAACGGACAAGTGGACGATACCATCGGTGCACAACCCCAGCATTAAGCTCAGCGTGCAGATGGCCTCATATTTGGAGAACGCCCGCCCCGACCACCTCCTCATCATATACTATGCTGGACACGGCTATGTTGGGATGGATAATCACCTGTATTGGGCGTGGTGAGTGGAGCCGGATATGTGAAATGGGTTTGGAATGAGGACCGTCTGGCGGGTCGGCACTGTTACTGACTGAATATGTTGGACAGCCACAAAGGCGAGGACTCTGCAAAGCTGAAGTGGGATGGCCTGCGGTGTTTGTTTGAGGATGCGCAGTCAGATATGCTGCTGCTTCTCGATACTTGTGCTCCGAGAGAGGCACCAATGGCAGGCAGCCATGGATTCAAGCAGGCTATCGCCGCGTACACTCCGGACCGAGTACCTCGAGAGTCCCCCGGCCGATCTTTTACATCATATCTTACTGAGTCATTGGCAAGATTGTCGGTCGGTCGGGCTTTCACTTTGCAGAGGCTGTATGACGAAATCATTTCTCTGCAGCCAAAAGCCACCTCAGAGAGACCCCAGACGAACGGGGTAGGAAAGCTGTCTACCTTCCACGAGCTGCGACCAGTGGTGTTCACTTTGGCAGCCGGACAGAACCAAAGTATGATACTGCCAATATTGTCAGCCCCTGATGGCAAGAGCGCGCAGTCTGGCCAGCCGAGGACCGACGCTGGTACGCTCATGAAGCCGGAGGAACAGATCATAGGCCCAGAAGACGCGGTAGATCTCATCTTTGATGAAGCGAGGGCCCTCGTTTGTACCACTTTTGTCGGGGATGCTAGCCAAGACATGACCTTCTTCAACAACTGGCTACAGAACGCTCCACCCATTGCGTCCAAAATAAAGGTTGAAGGCATGTTCTTGGGACCTCCCACGATGCTCCTCGTCTCTATGCCTCTTAATGTCTGGAATGTGGTTCAGCATGACAAGGTTTGCTGTTTTTTGGGCCAAATTACCTCACATAACATGACTCACTTGTATGACCGTCTCGTGGGGTCTGCCGTGGGCTTACCGACCCCCGCAAAAGATGTTGACGATGGCCGCATTCTATGGGAAGCCACGAAAGCGGCTGCCAACCTCCCTAATCTGATACGACATGAGGAAGCGGCGCCAGGGAAGCCGCCTCCTGCCGCAAAGCAGGTAAGCCCAGAGACGCCAGCGCGGCCACGCGGTGGCCCTAGGCATGAACTACCATCCTCAGCGCCGTCGTCTGCGCATGTGAAACAGACAAAGTCGGTTGCTGCAAAGGAGGTTGAGGACTCGGTTGAAATGCAGGAGGCAGCCGAACAGCTGAAAGCACTAAGTCATATGCCCGCCAGTGGCGAGGGCAAATCTTCGGCCTCGACGGTCTCGCAAGTTGATTTGAAAGATGAGAATAACACATCGTCTCACGAGGATTCTGGAGGAGACGAGACTTTGCTGAGCGTCGATGGCAATGCGACGTCGACAAAACCCAAGCAATCAAGGTCTTTGCAAAAACAGCCACTGCCGAGACTTGATACCCGTTGTGACATGTGTACTCATGCCCCTTTCAAGGACTCGTCATCGCTGAGAAAACACATCGCAGCCGCGCACACCCGGCCATTCCCATGTGCATTTTCGTTTGCCGGCTGCACAAGTACTTTTGGTTCAAAAAACGAATGGAAGAGACATATTTCGTCTCAGCACTTGTGCCTCCAATATTACCGCTGCTCGTCGTGTCCTCTGAGCGCTATCGAGGGCAAAGGAAACGAGTTCAACCGCAAAGATCTCTTTACGCAGCACCTCCGTCGCATGCACGCCCCATTCGCCATCAAAAAGTCGATCAAAAGCGATGGAAAGTTGCAGACAGAGTGGGACAGCCACGTTAAGGAGATGCAACAAACCTGTCTGGTGACCAGGCGCAAACCGCCGCAGAAGTCAGCCTGTCCCAAGGCGGGCTGCCAAACCATTTTTGAGGGACCGACCTCGTGGGATGAATGGACTGAACATGTGGGGAGGCACATGGAGAAAGGAGATGGCCAGTCAATAGGTGTCGATGGATTCCTGGCAAAATGGGCTTTGGAAGAAGGCATCATCGAAGGCAAAGAGGATGGGGAGTATCGACTCTGCAATCAGGACGAGCTCCCAAGCAAGAAGGACAGCAGCGTTCAAGTGACGTCTGCGTCCCAGCCCTCCAAGTCGCCAAAAGATGAATCACCGAGACCTGAAGATGAGGGGTCTATTGTTGTTGCGATGCCAGACGACGATGGTATGGATATGGATGACTGAGCATGATTGCGTTGTTTGGGCCTGGGCCATGATAGAATTGGCTCACTGGCATCTTGCGAACTGCCCTTGAGATACTCACTGTTGCGTTTTGCCCGGCATTTGCGTTTCCTGACATTCCAGGCAAGTCGAAAAGTTACTGTACAGAATCTGAAAGTATATAGGCAGAGTCTGCACATTGAGAACGCCGTCTCATCCATAACCTCTCAATCTGAGATGTGCTCACTTTCCCAAATTATGCGTTACCACTTCCACCAAAGCCAAAATGATGAAAGCTGGGACTGGTTTTCAACGCAGCCTGAGCACAACTTGGAGCTGCAGTGCAATGTGGAACTTTAGCAGAGATCGGCTGAAGCGGATCCGAGAAGTCGTTCGCGAATGGGCGGCCGCAAATGGTTCACGTCATCCACCCAGAATCTCGAACAGACGTATATGTACACCCACCAACGACCTAATATTCTTTTACCCCTCAAAAATCCTTACTCTATACCTAATATATCCTGTTGGTCATCTTGCATTGATTGAACGCTCAATTGGAAGTCAAAGAAAAGGTTGAGAGACAACGCAAGATTACTATTTTACATGTGCCATGGCTCCCATTGGAATCGCCTTGATTGGCGGCGGCATCTTTATCAAGCAGGCACATATCGTAAGTCGGATCCTGTTTATTCCTATCGTTTGCGTTTATGGTTTCGTAAAATCCTACCGGATCACATCTTGCTTTCCTGAAATTGTTTTAACACGCAGAATACAGCCTGCCGTGTTGGCCACGCCTTCTCTTGAGGTCAAGGCAGTCTACTCGCGATCGCTCAAATCGGCCAAGGAGTCGGCGGCACTGCTTCCCAACCAAGGCGACGGGGTCGATCTGTACTCGGATGAAGAGGGCGGCGGCTATGCAGACGTGCTGAAGCGCGACGACGTGTCGGGCGTCATCATCGCCCTCCCGATAGCCAACCAGCCAGAGTACATCAAGGCGGCGCTGGACGCGGGCAAGCACGTGCTGGCGGAGAAGCCCGTCGCGCCCAACGTTGCCCAGGGCAGGGAGCTCATCGAGTACTACCACTCGGTCAGGGCCCGGACCGGCGCGACGTGGTCATGCGCCGAACAGATGCGGTGCATGCCAAACTATATCTTTGGAGCAGCGGAGGCGAGGAAGCTGGGCAAGGTCACTGGGTTTCGTGCTATTGTAGAGTTTATGACAAAGGAAGGTAGGTTGTATTTTTTTTTTTTTTTTTTTTTTTTTTGTTGTTGTTGTTGTTTTCTGCCCAGCCGCTGGGAGTTTTTCCTGAGTGTCGTACGGCAAAGAAGGCAAATATCATGTCACCTATGTGCCCATCTTAAGGATGAGGATGCACGCATGGAGGTGGGCAGGTGCAAAAATAGTGCCTCAGCTGACAAGACTGAAACCATGCTACAGACAACGCATACTACAATACGGAATGGCGCAAAAACCCAACACACGACTACGGCTTCATCCTGGACGGCGGCGTGCACTGGGCGGCATCACTACGAATGCTCCTGGGTGACGACGTGGCCGAGACGGTCAGCGGGTTCAGCCACACGGCATCCGCGTACCTGCCTTCCCCCGACACGCTGCAGGGCATCGTGCGGACCAGGTCGGGAGCATCGGGCGCCTTTCTCGTGTCTTGCGGATCGACCCTCCCGGCCAAGTCCGAGTTCAGCGTGGCGTGCGAGAATGGCAGCGTCACGGTCAGCAGGGATACTATTACTGTTTCCAACGTTGACGGCAGCGAGCCGCAGGTCACAATCAAGAACTCGGCCGAGGGCGTCAAGTATGAGGTCCAGGCCTGGGCGGCTGCGTTGGAGGCTGGGAAGCCCGATCCGAGGCTGGCTCCCGAGGAAGGGCTGGCCGATGCCGAGTTTCTGCTAGGTATGCTCAAGAGCGCCGACGCGGGTGGCATGCCGCAAAAGTTGAGTTTGCAGCAGGTTTAATCTTGGCAGCTTGGCAGTGGAAGGTTACAGACCATGGAGGAAACTGTAGGATCGTAAAACCCACATTTGACAGTTTGTTGGTCGTCAAGGGATGGTTCATGGGCAGGGACCAAGCATCAGCACTCCATAATACATACAAGCCGAAGCCTATAATTTACTTTTGACGGGCAAAACTTGCTTCCCGTCCTGGACCATGATCCTCTCCAGACCCCTTCGCATAGTCTCGTTCATGCCGGCAGCGGCAGGCCTGCCCGTGGCCCTGTCCACAAAGACCTGAACAAATTCGCCTACGGACCTGACGCGGTCAACGCCCTTTTCAAAAAGGGCAATCTCGTAGGTCACGCTCGTACGGCCCAGCTTGTTGACGCGCAGGCACAGCTCGGCTACGGAGGGAAAGCTGATGGAGCCAAAGTAGTCGTTGTGAGAGTGCACGACCATGCCGTGCTGGGGCGACGAGGCAGGCTTCAGGTCGCAGAACTCGATGAGGTATGAGTTGATTACTGAGTCGTAGCTGAGACGCAGGGCAATTTCAATGTTAATAGGCGTTGCGGATATATTGGATAGAGAGAGCAAGAGGAGGGAGAGAGAGGGAGGTGTTTTTACTCACAGAAAGTTATAGATGGAGTTGCTTGACGCATAGCATCAATGTCAGTATTGCATATGTTTTTAAGCGCAGAGAACAGCATCCGTTACTTGATCAACTACAAATTTAGCAAAAGCCACCTCCTACTTACTTCATGTGTTGGTACATGTCATTGTCGGCCCATCGTGTGCGGTACTCCAAAGTAAATGGGTAGTCACTCCGGGTCCGCGTTTTGAGCACCTCATAGCTTGCCGCCATTGTTATGACAAGAATTAAATAGAATACTGGTTATACGGATGATGAACCGGCCAATGCTTTCTTCATTTGACAAGAACAAGCATGCAGTTTGTTTTTGTTGATTGAACCGAGGTACGTAGTCGCCAACAGCTGGGGAATTACTTACATCACGTGAGATCAAGCTATGCGCGATCTACGTACGTCACGTGTACCCCGCCATCCCCCAAATTTTCCAACAACCAAGTTTGTCAGATGCCAAATCCATGGGTACAAGCGCCTTCAATATCAAAATCGGAAACCATCCAAAATAGGGGAAACAAGAAAACTTGGCCCAGCCTAGTTTCTCTTTCTTTTTTCCCAAGGCAAACTATCCGGAGCACAGTTCAAACCTTGGTTGCTCTTTTTTACTTTTTTTTTTTGAGGGCGGGGGGTGCATTTGCCAGACTGGCTTCCTTCATCAGATTCCCGACACTGGCACGCCAGTGTGGGACTTGGTTACGTCGAAACATGGCTTCAGCCGCGTCTGCGTCGGCTTTCGCTACTACCCCGGATATTATTCCGGCTGCTGGCGAGTCGACTACTCCGACGATACCACACAAGCCAGCAAAACAGCGGAAGAAGCAGCCCTCGAAAGAAGATCACGCACTACCCAGCGACCCGGAAGTGATTTGGCCTCCACCATATGTGATTGAGGATGGCCTGAGGAGGGTAGAGCCGTATCACTTTGCTTATCGCACCTGGGTCAAGGAACGATGGCGTGGCAGGGCCCTGATTGATGTGTTCGAGAGCGAGTTCAGAGACAGGCCGCTCGAGTACTACCGGGAATGCATGGAGAAGGGGAGCGTCTTGGTCAATGCCAAGAAGGTCGGGCCGAATCACATCCTGAAGAACGGAGAGCTCATCGCACATATCTGCCACCGGCACGAGCCTCCCTGCACGGCCGACCCGGTCGAGGTCCTTCACGAGGACGACGAGATGATCGTCATCAACAAACCGTCGGGCATGCCCGTCCACCCTGCCGGAAGGTACAACTTCAACTCGGTGGTCGAGGTCATGCGGTCGGAGCGGTCACGCGACTTCAAGGCCTACCCGTGCAACCGTCTCGACAGGCTAACCAGCGGCATCATGTTCATTGCAAAAACGCCTCAGGCCGCAAGCAAGATGGGCGAGCAGATCATGGGCCGCACCGTCCGCAAGGAATATTTGGCCAGGGTCATCGGGCGTTTCCCTGACGGCGAGGTCGTTTGCAACGAGCCCATCTTGCAGATCTCGCCCAAGCTTGGGCTGAACCGCGTGAGGGCCAACGGACGCCACGCCCGTACCGTCTTCAAGAGGCTGGCGTACTATCCCCCTGCAGAAGGGCAGGACGACAAGCCCAAGCCCGGAGGGGCAGTGAATGGCCGGCCGAAGAACAAGCAGGGCTATTCCATTGTGCGCTGTCTTCCTGTTACGGGGAGAACCCACCAGCTCAGAGTTCACCTGCAACACCTCGGACACCCAATCGAGAATGACCCCATTTATGCGAACTACAAGGTCTGGGGGCTTAACCTTGGGGCCAACGATGGTGATGCTAGTCTCAATAGTGACGAGGACATCATCAGCCGTCTCTCGCGCATGGGGAAGGAGGAGGTTGCCGAGGCCGTTGCGTACTACGACGAGATGGTTGACGAGTACTATAAAAAGAAAGCCGAGAAGATGTCAGGAGAGCTCTGCAAGGAGTGCGACACTCCTCTCTACACAGACCCTGGGTCTCACGAGCTCTCGCTGTGGCTACACAGCCTACGCTACGAAGACTCTGGAGGTGCCTGGAGCTACTCGAGTCCGATGCCGAAATGGGCTCTGCCTCCTGAAGGAATGAACGGTCCCATGGAAGTGGGAGACATGAAGGATCTGGTCGTTGCAGTCAAGGACACCAATCCGGAGCTGGTATCGGCTGACGTCGCTTGTAAAACATAATTCTCGATCAAGTTTTGTCCAGATCTCCGAGGTCTAGATATGACCGAGGTTCGACGACTTGCAGATCGGCTACTCGCGCCATGGGGATCTTCTCTACGACTGGGAATGCGGGAAGTAGGCTGGGAATAGTCGGGCATCTTCCGACTGAAACGTCGACTTGTAGGTGAGAATGGGAGGCTCATGGACTAGGTACGAGTCGAACAGGATGCGCTAAAGCTCCGAGAGAATTCTCCTTGGCAGAGGGCTGGCCGGTGTTGTCTATGCAACGACGGACGCACATAGCTCTACGAAGAGGCTGGATTCCCATGGGCAGCATGAATGAAACAGGACTTTGCCGGCTATCCCGGGGACCTCCAGGTACCAGACGGAACATTACAAACAAAACAACAGCGACGAAACACGGATGATAAGCCCAGTGCCAAAAGAAGGAGCTTTCGCGCGCTGTGGGCGCATAGTACAGTCGTGCATACGCAGGAGTATGTAGCATTAGGAAGCAAGACAATCCTAGACACACAGAGAGCACCCTGGCCCATGTACAATCAATTAATTCTCGTTCGTCCGGGGCCAATGGAATGGCACATCAAACCCAACGCACGGAACATGGCTGATAGTCCCGCTCGCCTATTACAGAGTAGGAAAAGCCGCAGCGCGACAGAAACCTCCGGGAATATCTGGACTAGTCCGCCTCCGCCTTGGAAGAGGAAAAGTAAAGCAGAAAGACAGAGACAAGAATAAAAAAAGACGTGACTCGAATATTCGGGGCCAGGTCGGTCCTTTCTTTTTCTTTTTTTTTTTTTCTTTTTCTTCCGTTGAAGCAAAAATACCCGACCAGTAAGAAGCAGTGTCGCCCCTCTTCGGACATGCAGTTCTTTCCTTGGAGGCGATATGCTTGGTATGGAGAAAGCTTAAATGGATGACATACGGCGATTATTCGTGTCCTTTTCTACTCTTTTTTTTCGAGTCGCTTTGAATCACTCAGCCGCGTATCCCCGTTTGCATATCAGTTTTCTTCCTTGTCTGACCCAAAAATTGCTCAGCCTGCATTGTTCGTAAAAAAAAATTAGAAAAGAAATGCAAACAGCACCTATCCCTCCCGGAAAATAATCTCCTGCAGGACCTGGGTGCAAAGCTGGGGGCATCGCGGTCGTCTCCAAGCGCTGATCGTCGACACTACGACGCCGGGTTAGAAGACAAGACAAAGATGCCCCTGGAGAAGGGATCATGGCGGCCTTTGGCTTGCCGGGGAAGGGTTGTCTCGGTGCAGGTTGGGTTCTGCTTGCGAGCAACGGACACCGCGGTCGCGATTATACCGGCAGGTACTAAGTGAATGCTGTCTAGTGGTTTCGCATCTGCCCATCACGTAGCACCAAAAAAAGAAAGTTCTATATTCGTATCCAAATCTGTATGGTGTGGCCCGATATCTACTACCTGCGCATATCCTTTGTCTGTGGCCGTGCAACATGGGAGTCCGCAGATCTACGACAGTGTCACCATGCAAGTAACACACTAGTGTACCTGACACCAAAATGGAAGCAGAGATTCCCCATTTATTATTATAAGGTTCTTCTTTTTTTCTCCCACCTCGCCTATGCATTAGTTGCGTTACACAAGTTCACGTGGGCGCCATTTTTATGTTTCTTTTTGTGTGGCAAAACGGCGAAGACCGAAAGAGTGACAGAACATGGCTTGCATGGGTACGTGATATTCGAGATGAAGTTGTATTGCCTCTGTTGCGTTTTTTTATTTATTTATTTATCTTATTTATTTATTTTATTATTCTTATTCTCTTTAACTGCATTCTCCACTCAATTTTACTTTTCCTGCCATGCCTGCCTTTTCACAATTCATTGTAACACGCACCCCCTCCACCCCTCCGTCCTCATCACCCTCCCATCCCGCCTCCCATTCCTCGAGGTATTCTGGAAAGTAAGGACGGGAAGAACGGGAGGCTTGTGCCACGAGACGTCCACGAGAGTGGCAAAAAGTAAAGCCAAAAGAAAAGGAAAAACAGGAAAAGAAAAGCTCCGCCAGAAGGAAACGGTGGCCGGCGCTAGAAGCCTTGTAGAAGCCTGCTAGCTGATGTTGTGCAAAAGCAAAAAAAGAGAATGAACAAAATAATAGATGCCGAAAAGCAGAGTTTGCTAGGATTATACGCCGAGGGAATATCAGATAGTTTTGCTACGCTTGGATGGTTAACACTACATACAGTACCCAGCTCTTTTGGTGGTTCCGCACTCGTGCAAGAACCATCCCACATAAAACCAGCGCATTATAGGCTTGGCTGGCTGCGCGGAATGAGAATAAAGGAATTGTTTGGAAAAGGGTCCATGAACATGTCCATGGAAAGAGAGAAAGAGAGAGAGTCAAGGGGAAACAAGTCGTCCATTGTTTGGCTGGGACCGTTTTCCCTGTACCATCTATCCCTTCGTCCACCTATCAAGTCTCCATCGTCATGAAACAAGAACTTTAGCAGTTCTGGACAAGGCCAAAGCACATAAGTATTTTTTAAAGTTGGCCCAACTAGTGTAATCAGTTGATGAGAGGACACTAACTTGCTCATACATATCCAATTCAGACTTTAGGATTGGATGCAGGCTCGTCCGAAAGTTGCATCGGCCGCAACTCCGATGATGCATTTACTACACTAAGTGTGTTCCATGAGGACTTCTAAACCTAAAAAAAAGGAAAAAAAAAAAAGAAAAAAAAAACAGCTTCCGTTTGCCATAGCACATGGGACGACCTCAGGGATGGCCGCACTAGCAACCAATACCCCGAAAACTCTCAACTTTTAAATTTCGGCAACGCTTCAGTCCCAAATCATATTTGCCGGTCCACTTTCTTACTAGCTTCGGTGCTCCTGTTTTCTGTAGCGTCCATCTCACGTACCCTGTAATATTAGCGCGAATAGTAGCGATAAGGCTGTCTGTATCCAGAAACCCGGGTTGAAGTACTTGAAATGACAAGAGTTACTGCCAAGAAACGGCAACGTGCAGGTTAGCACAAAACGGTCACTCTTAAGGCAAGTGCCGAATTGATTACTACTTGCTGCAATCAAAGCTACTCACTTCGGAAAATGAAAGCGAATGCGGCAAAGGCCACAGACTTTTTCAGCCAGTTAGAAATTGTCCGCATCCGCAGCCCAGACTAGGACAGGAAAGAGGGGCAGGCTGGCGTCAAACAAAGTCAAGAACCGACGGGTGAAAGGGGAAATCGCCAATAGGTCGATGATCATTCCCATATAGGTTTTCGCCCTCTGTCGGATCGGCTCGTAATCAAACAAAATCATATACTGTAGCAATGCCTGAATCCTTGGCAATTAAGATACGGCCTGGTTCGGGTGGAGGGCTCATTACCTCAGCTTCGTACAGTAGGCTATTTTTCCCCGTAGGCAAGGGTCCCGCCAACTGGGCTTGCTAGCCGCGACACCTCTCGGTAGCCTTTAACAGTAAAGGTTTTGGCCCAAAGAACAGGGAGGCCCCCATGTATGGAAAACGCCGCCCCAATGCCCGCGCCATGTGGCCATGCCGCCCTTGTTTGGAACCTCACCATATGTGGTAATTCCCAATAAGTACTGTAGAGCCGGAGGGTTCTCCAAGCCCAAGGAAAAGAAACTAGAGTTGCCGGGTAGCCAAAAAGAGAATAGCTACCCAAAAAGAAGGAAAAAAAAAAAAGATAGAGGGAGAGACAGACAAGGTACCTAGGACGGTAGTGCCGTACCAAGTTCAGTTGGGTAACTTGATTGGACGGGCAGACAGCCGAACTTTCGCCTAGCCCCATCGAAGCCGTTTGATTTTTTTCCTTTTGGAATTGGAGGTGGGAAGATTGAGTACAGTAGGCGGCAAGGACTGCCTCATCTGGGTGGGTTCCTTGTAGTGGAAATTATGTGGGGTGTCTTGTACACGATTGGTCAGAATAACGATCCAGTGGATTTTTCCCTCTACGAAAAAAAAAAAAAAAAGAAAAGGAAATAGAATTTTGTTTTTGAAAAATGAAGCAGGGCATGTCCGATGACAGGGGAGCCCATAGTTACAGTCGGTCTTCACAGCGGACAGGATTGAAATAACCAAGTATTTTTACCCAAGAACTGTCGAGCAGGACCCTGAAAAAGAAGCTGGCTGTAGGGAAAGTGCTGGACGCGACCTCAGGGGCTTCGATCAGCCCATTGTAAATGTACTTAAAGTTTTGGTGCTCCAACATAGGTATCCATGGACAGACCTCAGGCGACATCACGCACCACACCACTCACTGCTACGAAATCTACTGTGGTACCTAACCCAACCAGGTGCTGGATACAGTAATTCTCCACTGTCGTTGCCGGCATTCGGGGTCCCTCTCGAACTTGCTGATGGGCCTTGCGGGGACAAGGTCCATGAAGAAGTCCACTACATTGGGACTAGCGTAAACTCTAATTCTGTAGCACCGCAGCAGACTTGGCAGGATCATCCAACCCAGGCCCATCCATCCATCCTGCTTTTGCCAATGAAACCCAAGCAAAGGGGGAGAAAAACGAAGGGTTATCATCCATGGATGGGGGAAACTGGCGGATAGCAGAAACCAGAAACCAGAACCCCCCGAAAGCCTAAAAGACAAAGAGACAGTGAGAGATATAGACACATACTCAAGTTCAGTAACACGAGTCCCAAAGCAGGCAAAACAGCAGCAGACGCTATCCCGTTTCTGCTAGTGATTGCATAACCTTCGTTTGGACTACCGAGGGGTAGAGCAATACACGCGAAGGGGTAAAAAAAAAAAAAAAAATAACAACCACAGTTGAAAAGGAAGAAAAAAAACTGCCCTGGTAGACCCCCGTTCTCGCATTCAGTGACGATGTGGTCCAGTTTACCAACCAGCTTCAACCAGTCTGACCGCCAAAAGGTTACCTACCTGTCCAGTCAAAATTGGGTTCTCCTCTTTGAATTGGCCAGGCTCTACCACGGTAGATTGCCGTTTTGACACTTTGTCCTTTGTTTGCTTGCTTTCTTGCATACTTGATTGTTTTGTACCGTGGTAAAAATTAAATTCTGTTTGGTTTTGAATTTCAACATTTCATCATACCTATTACGTAGGTATGCAAGACTAGAACTAGTTCGTTGTAGTATCTATCTGTCCTCTCTGGAGGACCGGGAAGAAGCCCGTCCATCCAAAGTAGCTGCTGCCAATGCGCCTTCGCGCGAATGCCTTTTACTTGACTGTCGCCCAAACGGCCTCCGAATCCTGTTTTGTCGATTCCTTTTTTTAAACGAATACACAGCCTGCAAAAAGCTAGTACATAGGTAGATCTCATCTACAAGTCCATATGCAGAAACCTAGTGCACATTGCATGCAGACATCGCCCGTCCCGGCATCGCTCGAAAGGGCCTTGCCTTGGACTAACAAGGACAAGGCTTGTTGAGATGAATTTGTTCTCCGTTTTTCGTCTTCACTGTAACGAGAGCGCCCTACCACCCGCCCACTCTGTCCCTGGAGCGTGCGCCTTGTTAGTTATTATAGAGTGACAGTATTGATTGATACAAGGACACTGGGATGGATAGACACAGTAGAGGTTTTTTTTTTTTTTTTTTTTTGAATTTATTTTTCAATTTATTATTTTTTTTTTCTCTCCATCTTGGTTACCTATTCTTGGCAACGGATAGCTAGGAAGAGAAGAGAGAGACCCGGGTCTATCCCAATTGCTGTGTTGAATTCTCCCCGCGCTTTCATCATCAGCAAGGCACCCGAAGTATGTACATGAAATATGATTCTACGTCGTAGGCCCATGCCCATGCCGCGCTGCGCTTTTCGCTCATTGTGCCTCCTGTCACTGATCCCGTTGCGGCGTCTGTGCTGTACTGTCTGTGCCTGTGTTGTACTGTACTGTGCGTGTGGTGTACGCTCCTGCACTCGTGCCTGCCATGTGCAGAAGCGGAACCGAAGACCGTGGAAGAAACACACACGTGTGCTAACGGAGACGGTCTGCCTGTAATACATTCGTTACCCGTACCTACCCCACCACAGAGACGCGCTTGCAGTATTTGACGCTAACCAGAAAGCTAGGTACCCAGGTGGCAGGGGTCTGAAGGCCAGGATTTGGCGCAAGAAGTACGTACTTCCTTCCCTGCTGGAATGAAAAAAGAAAATTAAAAAAAAAAAAAAAAAATTAAAATAAAAAAAGGTACATAGTACATAATTGCCTACTTTCCATGCTTGTACTGTGGTATATGCTCGCATCGATCTCCGATCCACCGAGTCTGGCCCCCACCACCCTGGCTGTCTTCGCCTTGCATGTCCTCCCACCCCTGGACTCTTGTTGCTGCAAGTCCTCGACAACCTCGTCACGGGCTTCAGTAGCCCTGCTGCTCCCTTGATCCTTGCCTGCCGGGGGAGAGCGAGAGAGCCCTTGGATCATATAATAAGCTCGACAGACCCTCCAGTGGAACCCTCTGTTGCACACATCAAGCTTGGGGCCCTACTGTATGCCTGAAATCGAATCAAAAGACGAGAGGTAGACTACCATCCAAGCGCAAATACACCTTGATCGACTCCATAGCCTCCTTCTCTGATCCATCCACCACTCATATCAATCCGTGTGCCCAAGCCTCTCCCGCCTCTCTCGCTCTCTCCCTTCTTTCTTATCCTTCTTGATTCGTCTTTTACCACTAATTCCCATCTTACTACTTCTCATACCATCTCCAATCATGGCAATGTATATGTCCTCTACCGCATCTTCGACGACGCACATCAGGTCTCCCTCTGGAACCCCCATAGACTCTCCACACGAGATGACTCGATCGCCGTCCGCCGAGCCAAGCAAGCCTGCCAAGCGGAAGGGTAAGTCATGACTTGGGGAGCTATCTTCCCCACGCAGAGCCCACGCAACAGAGTCATTTCGCACCCAGCTGTTCGGTACTTGGGGTATTATGCGGCTCTTGGTCAGCAACATCTCAACTGACGCCATCGCCATTTTTTTTGTTGTTTCAATATAGGTACTCGCAGCGTCTCGACTTTGACGCCGTCCCAACTGGCTAGGAAGAGGGCAAACGACAGAGAGGCACAGAGGGCTATTCGCGCGCGGACAAAGGAACACATCGAACGACTCGAGAGGGAGGTCGAGGAGCTCAAGAGCAAGCAGAACCGCGACGAAACCCTCCAAGAGCTCATCAGGAAGAACAAGTACCTCGAGAAGGAGATTGCCAGGCTGCGCGAGACTTATGGCATCCCCACCCCGCCAACATCCCACCCATATGCGCCGTCCAGTGAGTGCACCCGCCCATACTGCTCTGTAATTCGCCAAAGAATTTACATGGCTAACCGGGCATTTCTAACACAGTCTATGACGACTCTGCAGTGTCCAGCCGGACCTCATCATCTTTTGGGCAACATTCGCCAGACTACCATCAGGTCGGAGAGTATGGAGCTTCCTACATGACAACCCCCGAGCCTTCCGAACCGTGGACATCAGTCTTACCTTGCTCCAATGTTTCAAGCCCAGCATCGTCCGGAAGTGCAGAAGAATACGGATACATCCCAACCAGTGTTCCCGCCGGTATTGATGGACTCCCTCCCACGTCGCGCGTTGGTGCCTGTATGAAATATGAAGATATGGATAACGGTGAGCAGTACCTCGGTCGCAAATAATCTTGCAGGCATGGCCACAACCCTGTGTCAAAACAGTGAAAAATCAATCCCCGAGATGAAGCTGACGGCGATTTCTATGTAGAAAACGGATACCCACGAAGCAATGGCGTCCCGATGCCCCCAACCTATATGCACCAGCAGCAGTGGCCCGTACCATACAGCGCAACCGTTTACTACCCCCAATCGCCGGCTCTCTGAGCGGGCCCCGGATCGTTTGACTCCCCTCCGTCGCTGGCGGGGAGTCAAGTTGGGACCATAGAGGCTGATGAGCATTCACCGCCATCTTGTCACGACAATGGTCTTAGAAAATCAATCCGGCGACGCCCGAAATGGGCAAAACTTGAATTCAAATATGCGAATGCGAACGACGAATTGGACGACAGAGAACATCGAACCCGATCCTCTTGGACTTGATGCGGTCATCATTTTGGGTAATCAAAAAACAATTTCGAGGAAACCCAAACGCCGGTTTTCGAGACAGCATTGGCCAATTTTTTTTTTTTTTTTTTATTTTTTTACTCCTTAACCTGAGACCTTGAATGCATTAGCGTGAAGGAGTGGGCCGGCGGCGGCAACAAACGGACAGGTATAATTCCATCGGGATTTTGCTGTTCAGACGTTCCAGCTGGTGACATATTACCAAGGCCTGGACTATTCGACCGATATTCGATCAGATCAGTTCTTCACCGCCGAACTCCCGAAGCTCGGCACGAAAATCTTGGAGTTGTTGTCAACCGAAAACATTCGCCATTTTTTTGTTGCTCCGATGCCCGTTCGCAACACTACGTTTTAGTTGAACCTGTCACACCTGCCATCGCGCACGTGTACCAGCACTAGTACGGCTCGTTACCGGACCGGACAACGTTTTTCGCCACCGTGCGACCCTGGTCCCAAGTGGCTTGGTGTTATTTGCAAAAACCTCCGACAAACCAAGCCCCCGGGCTTTATTAGTGTGTGTCACCACACACCCCACAGGAGCCTCTCATCACTTTGCTGGCAGCAGCTTGATGGCCGGCAGGGGGTGATCGGCGAGGACAGCCAAAGGCTTGGGCTTTGCACAGTCCACAAGAACAATCTTCTGGGACAACTGTGCTCAGCCTGGGTCCTGAGGTGTCCTCGCTGGGATAAAAACACATGATTCTATTCTTATTCTGTTTCCTTGCGCTAGCGTACTGCAACAATTTTCATATAATTTTTACATTACAATTTAGGGAGGCTGGTTGATTTGGACGGCGGCGTCGTGGAGGTTACTCATATATCGGCGTATCAAGAAAGCTCATAACCAAAGCTGTATTTGCTATTTTTTTTCTTTCTTGTATATATAAACTGCATTGCTCTTTATCTTGTTCATATGGAGTGGACTTGTCTTTCGTGTGGTTGGAGTCTGGGAGCATACTGGGTGTGAATTACATAAAGTTGGGAATCATCAATCATTTGATCATCCTTTCCGAGGCGCTCTCCGCCAAGGCATATAATGCACACTTGGCGAATAGCTGTCCCCGATGCACCTGTCTATCTATCTGTTGGCCTTTGATTGCATACATTTTCTTGTTCTCACATCGCTGCGTTATGAGCTGGGCAAACAAAAAGTCATTTCGGCAATGAAAGTGAGACTCGGACTGGCGGCATCTCTGGTGGGGTATGGATCGAGTTTTGAGTTTGGCGTGCCCTGTCTTTTTGTCTAACGGTGCAGCAAACAAAACAAAACAATGGGACCTGCAAGCGAGAGATACTTTGTGATGTCACATATGCACCTAACGACTGTACCGTTACTGTACCAGCGGTGACATTGTAATCTCACGTAGTTTCACCCAATACAACAAGCCAGACAACCCTCCATCCACGAGACGGAGGCTCAATTCGCAGCGTAGCACAGCAGGACCGATCCCCTTGCCGTTACGGGCTAGCTGCAGACGAGGAAGCCGAAGTGGGCTGGCAAACCGCAAGTCTCTTTCCGACGATCTGTCTTCGTCCCACAAAGGAGATGTAAGCGGGGGCGTTTGTTCCCAATGCTATCTTGCTGTACTACTCTGTAATATTCTTGTGGGCTTGTGGGAATCGGCTTCTCCGAGGTTTTGGCGTTCTGAACATTTTGGGGTGTTTATTTTTTATTTTATTTTATTTTATTCTATTTTATCTTCAAGACGTCATGCCGCTCAGACGCAATTAATTCATCATACATAGTCCGGTATAAACGAGCAAAATTGTGGAGGTGGTATGCGGCCGGGGGTCGCGTTGCTCAGCTGTAGTTGGAGAAAGTGGGGTTTATGAGCCAAAAGAGTAGGACCCCTTTGTTGATCAGCAAAAGGAGCCGAGAGAGCAGTTGGGATCGCAAATAGCACACTGCGCCCCCCCTTGCGCTCCTCTACATTTTGAGGCTTTGAACACGGGCAAGTCCGAATAGATTAACATGTAATGAACGACTTCCGCGAAGGATACAACAAATGAGGAGGGGGAAGTAAGAGAGGCGGAGAAAAAAAAAATCTATATTTGCCTATAATCCCTGTCAGCATAAATTTCGTCACCCCACTACCCGAGCTGATCATGTGGCTGGGGTTTGTCCAGCCTGAACTAGCCATCGAGAGGAGAGCATTGAATAGCTAGCTCATCGTTCTTTTCTTAGCTGCCTCTCCATCTGTCCTTTTGGACCGTTCAAAAAGGAGACTGCCAGTTTATGCTTATCCTTACTCTTCGTGTTCACTTTCTTAAATGATTCGAGGTTAGGTTCCAGGCGTTGTGGAAAGTTTGTGGGGGTGTTGATAAGCAATTAAAAAGAAAAAGAAAACAACAACCATGCAATAACGGTCGTAAGAAGCAATTGGAGAAAAAAAAAAAAAAAAGAGGAGCAAGGAAACAAGAAAAAATAGCGATCTAGGCAGACATGTACTCGGTACAACAGAAAAAGAGCCCACAATTAAAAAAAACCCAGAGCAAACCCAGCCAGCCCTTGATGCGCATCTGCCGCAATTCGAAGCTCGAGGTAAGGGTTGCGGCAACTCACCCACCAGTCAGAGGGGAGGCTGGCCCTCCCCCAAGCAACCCCCCCTGGCTTTTGCTTGAATTGCTATTTCAAAGAAAAGAAAAGGGCCGTCTATTGTGCCTTGGCAAGGCCACAAGGTGGGCAAGGATGCTGGGGGAGGGGGTTTCACGAAAAACTTTTTGGGGTAGAAAAGAGATAATGAAACAAAAGTCAATCGAACAAAGCGCGAAAAAGCATAAAGAGGGAAGGGCTATAAAAAAAAATCGAAATTAGTCCACCAAAAAAATTTATGCATACTCACTGTCTATACTTGTGGCCGATGTATGCAGTGGACAACAATATATGTTACAAATCAGAGTATATTTGGAAAGGGGAGATACTTTACCCGTCGCGCATCAAGCCGTCAAACACCATAATCTATCTCATTGTGACAGCCCACTCCGGGTTGCAACGCAGCAAATTACGGCTCTCTATTCTTGCTGTAATATATGGGCCGACTTGCTGGCGATAGCGCCCGTGGGGGGGTTGGTGGGCGTGCTTGTTCCGCATCTTTGGGTACTCACTCCGTACCTAATGAAACCAGTAGCTTCCCTGCAGTTCCAAGCATTTGGTTCACTCTTTTCTTTTTCTTCTGCGGCTGTACGCTATGGGGCAGTGCCAAGTAATGTTACAAAACCAAAAAAAAAAAAAAAAAAAAAATAAGAAGAGGCTTTTTAGCATATATACCTATGCAGGAAGCAGAACAACAGGAGGAAAGGTAATACGAAATAGGTAGGAAAAAGGGCTATGTCGCGGCTATTGGCGATCCCGTAGTATCGTCTCTGGCTTATTTTTCCACTGCTATAATATTAAGCACTTATTGCATCTTTGGGAGCAAGGGCGGAAGGGTGAGAGAAAGAGGTACTATCACGTACACATAATGGGGTGTGAAAAAGTTCATTGGCTCAGTAAGAAGAAAAAGAGATTCTTACAACACCTACCGGCGGTGAACTCCGAGAAAAAAGAAAAAAGTGCAGACTGTGGTTGTGGTGTGGGCCTTTGGTATGCAACGAGGGTCCTGTCACGCTATGCATCTGCTCGTGCTGAAGGAAAGAATAAAAAAGTACGAAGTAGCAAATAAAACACCCCCATTCAATACACTATACGTTTTACAGCACAAGCAGTGACGTGACGTAAAGTTCGGCGGGCAATTATAACGTATACGTACAATATACGC
>NC_043741.1:5573440-5576513 GCF_004337985.1 Pyricularia pennisetigena
CCCCCCCCCATCCGCACCGCGTGTTTCTTGTTGGATGCGACATGCGACATCGCTCTCGTTGCGCCCAGACGTTGACGCTCGTTAGTTTTTGCCGTCTCTGGGCCACAAACCTGGCCAAGACGATTTTGACGTGCCGGTCGGACCACCAGTCAGTGCTGATCGCTTCCAAAGGTGAAGAAAAGCTAAATTCATCCATATATGAACTGTCGTCTCCAGGAATACGCACAGGGGCGTATATAGTTGGAGTTTGTTAATTTGTTTTTACACTTAATGGTTTGCTTGTTACAGACCCTTGAACGGAATTTAATGGCATTCCTCGGCTAGCACGGCAAAGGCATAGGACGTGATATTATTGCTCAAGCTTGCGCCTTATTAGGCGTTTGGCGCGATTTGGTCATGAAACTTTTCAGCCTTCTATTTTTTTTTTTTTTTTTTTTTTTTTGTCTCTTGAATAATTTCCCTCTTTCTCTTTCGCTTGCTGGCCTTCTTCGGTGCCGCGGCATGTCGGGCTCCACCACACCTTACAGAAAGCCAAGTTTTATTTTACGTGTTGCTTACCATATCCAGCTCCGTAAGGAAACATTGCGTTTCCCGCTCGACTATTGGCGGGTTCGCCTCCGATGGATTGTGTCGATTACGTCGTGGATTTCACGGCTCCCCGTGAGATGCCATTATTTCGCTTCCAGACACAACTTTGCTTGTCTACTGTGGTATAGTACAGGGGGGAAGGCGGTGGTTGATTTTCTCCAGCGTCTCCCCCGCATGCAGTTGTGTCTAGTGACTAATCCCTGCTTTGATTCCGCACCTTTTTTTTTTTGCCTGCCTTGTGTCAACTTGTCCCGCGTATTGGACAACTGTTTAAACTCTCACATGGCGCGTGTCGTCAAGCCGAGTTGGCCTCGAGATTCTCATGGCGAAGGAGGCGAGAGAGAGAGAGAGGAAATAAAATAAAAAATAAAAAATAAAAACTACACAAGACTAAAAGCTTGGCGCGGCTAGTACCTTCTTTTTCGCAAGGTCGTATGTGGCCTAATGGCCCGAGTGTTTTGTGTACGTCAAAGTTTCGTCAACTTCCGGCCGGCATCGGGATTCCCAATTTGGATATGCCGAACTAGAGCCAGCCTCCTTTTACCTTTGCCTTGTGCCTGGTACGGATAGCATCAGTTAATTACTTTGCTGCTCGCTTCTTGACTTTCTTGCGTTATCTCCACAAGCAAAACAAAATAGCTACTGTGCGTTTTTTTAATTTTTTTTTCCCCCCCTCGAAAAGACTACGTTTCATGAGGTCATCTCCCACCCTGTAATAATATACACGTAGTGGCTAGCATTGTAATATCAAAGTCTGTTTCGCTGTCGCAAACCCAAGCAAAAATCTTCAATGCAGGGAGTGTAGCACTGCATAAAGACCGCAAAAGAAAAGCAGAATATTGTAGAAAAGAAATCGCCGGGATTGTTCCTTCGCGCCTGATGATTCGAGGACGCAAAGGTCCGCAACCCACAACTCCCTCTACCCACACAGAGAGAGAAGCCTTGTGAGGGAACCTTGCAGGAGGGGGGGCCACAGCGTTATGGGTTCTCGTCTGCCTAATACAGATTCGGTGTCCTTCTTTTTTGACTGGTTTGTCCAACAAGTACGTTGTATCGGGAGACAAGATACTACAGTACATGTACGTACCAGTGTTAGTGCCAGACAAAGCAGTGGATACAAAGAATGAACGGTCCTGGAACGATGCTTAGCATGTGACCATCCAGCAGCAAATTGGTATCAAGCATTGAAAGATAGACAGTGAGTGGATAAAGGATGTTTGAATCGACAGATGCTGCAAAGACCGATAGTCGTGTGGTCCACAGCTTCCTGTCACATGGTATATTGTAAAGGCAGTCCAATGATATGGTTATTATTACACTATAAACAATGAGAAACTCAAGACTTTAGCGGATGAGGGCAAAGCGATTCAGCACGAACGAGTATGGAGCATGGAAGCTTGGGAATGGAAGAAAAGAAAAAAGAAGGTCTACCCCTCATCTCAACCAAAGGCAGGTCGCGGCTGACTTGCGCACACACCATCCCCTCCCCCTAGTCGGCTGTACCTACTACTCGTAGTATTGATCAGATAACGTACGGTTCCAATTGGATGGTTTGGCTTTGGGCTGGGACCAGCAACTTGGAAGAACAAAAAAAAAGAGGTTTTCTATCGTCTTGCGGCCGCTTACAATACAGCATGGAGCCTGCCCCATTACGACGCGCCCAATCGCCGATCACTGCCTTTTCTTTTTCTGTTCGCGTTTCCAATACCGAAGTGGCTAGTGGAGCTTGGGTCTTGCACAATAAAAAAAAAAAAAAGCGAGGCCAGCCTGCGGACAAAGCCTTTTTGACAGGCCTTGACTATAGTAGTAGTTCCCACAAAATAAATGCATTTTCACGAGATGGGCCGGGTAACGCATCGATGCACGTCCCAGACGGAGAGCCTTGTAGATCGACTGGGCATGGGCATTCCAGAAAAAAAAGAAAAAAAAAGTGACTGCTACTACTACCTGGTAGATATGGTGCCCAGTGATAGACGAGACCTCCAAGAAAGTCTCTCTGAGAGACGATAGGGGAAAAAAAAACTCAACAAAAAGCCTTGATTTGTCATTTGGGGAATCGTGTCCGTATAAATCACGTAGTTATTACTGTCTACACTTTGCGGCATTTCTACGCGTTAATGGTTCTACTGCCAGCAATAGTTCTAGACTAAAACCAGAATCGACTAGCACGAGGCATTGTCTGCTTTCCAAACTTCTAGAAGGTCACCAGTTTGCACAAACAAGCACGCAGCAACAACAACAAAGAAACCCCTCTCCAAGGATAATCGTATCCGGTTCAAGTGAAGAGAGGCCCCTTGGTTGGATGCTGTCGTCCGTCTTTTCTGAGACCAGGTCATCAGCCAATAAAGTTAATAATATCGGTGGTATTATTGCGTGTGCGCGTGTGGGGTCTGTAGGATGGATGGACCCGAGATAGTACCATGTTCCCTGAACAAACATCCAGTACAATGTTTGGGTATAGCTCGACGGGCCAAGGGCCGCCCAT
>NC_043741.1:5576710-5603272 GCF_004337985.1 Pyricularia pennisetigena
CCCTACTTGCGGTAAAGTGAGTCGCAAACCCATTAATTAATTACATTATACCACTCCTTCGTTTGCCTACGTGGTGTGGCCACTCAAACTCGAAACATGCACCGTCCCTGTCGAGCACTCGGTACTAAGTAAAAGTCGGAGAGATACGGTTACTTGGTCGGCCCCATCACCTCATTTCCAGGGGTTGGTTGGATGAATTAGAGTTTGAGGCAGCCCTGCTTTTTCTCATAATCTCCAAAGATTATACTACTTCTGCAGTATGCGTCTCATAAAGCGTCCCAAGTTTGCTAACTCTACCAGCATTAAGTGGTATGAGAGGGGTAACGGTGTTTTGGAACAACCATGGTAATTTGGAGTACAGTATATCATTATTCCCACTTTCCGATTTGCCGATTTAGCCAAACAGTTCGATATCATGCCAAGATTTGGAGGTGTGCAGGCAATATTGGGGTAAGGGACAAGAAGAGAGGGGGCTAATGAAGAGAAAAAAAAAGACATAGTAAAAGCAGAGATTTAAGGCGGTGAGTGCCAAAGACATGCATCCCATTCCCCCAGAAACAAGCAAGATTCGGCACCTTTGAGGAGGTTTGCGGAAATCTCCGGCGATTAGCATGCCGAAAGCCCCCACGGTGCGGGTGTATGCGTGTCCAACAGTGTGGCGCCATGTGAATTCGCACTCCCCGTTTGGCCAACGGCGGCTTGGCTAGTTTCCGCACACCGAAACGTGGGCTTGATTCACCGGATGGCGCGAGTCCGGATGGTTCGAAGTCGGAGCAACTATTAGACCGGACGGCGCAGCGCGCACAAAACTATGAGCGACCAAAACGCGCTTTGCATGTCAACAAGGCTTGGTCGTTAGGTAATCAATTGCCTTTGGCGCAACTGTCCTTTCACGTCCCCCCTGCAGCCTGGTCTTCACCGTTGTGTCACTCATTGCCAACTAGCACCCCCAAGGTTTGCACTAGACGCGCCTCTTTTCGAGTTGAAAAATGCAGGAAAGAACCGCGAACAGCTAGTCCCGGACTTCTCAACGGATCAGGCAATTATGCCCGGTTTGATAAAAGCGAAGGATTTTCACTCCTGCTTGTGACGAGCATGTTTTTGACAACGGCCGGTGATAGATACCTTTGTGGCCTCAACCCTAGGCCATTGGCGCATGTGTTAATACAGAAGGCCCCTCACTTGGACACAGCAGATCGGCAAACGATGCGGCGCAATTCTACACCGACACAGCCCAAGACCCGCGATCCTACGAAATCCTCATGCCTGCGTGCCTGCCTATTCTGCCTAATACATATGCTCTCAGCAGCCTACAGTAGGTCAGGTACTAACTACTGCGCATTGTGGAGCGACAGTGCGCCAATCAACAGTTGCAGCAAAGTGAGGACAGTTTATGATGCGGTATGAATGTTGCTGTCTTTGCCACGGTGACGTGCCACCCAACTGGAGGAGGCAAGTATACACAGGTACGGTGTTACTATCGACACCGAGATGGTGCGGACTTTTGTCCGCAGTCTGCCCTGTCGATGCAGCCACGGTTGACTGTGCGCAGCCAAACGGTCCCCCCTCGTCCTAGCTCGCACTGGTGCGGCAGGAATTCCTAGCGCGGGCATACCTCTCAAGAGGGGTAGCCTAGTCGAAGCTGAACCAAAACCTATTGACTCCATGACGAAGATATGTCGCGGGAAGCCCCGCAGTCAGGGCAAGTGTGGTAGGTACGGACACGAACTTTGGCTAATCGAAGCGAGCTGTCAGCTCGAAAGTTGGGCGGACAAGGTAGCAAATGAAGATTTCTAGAAGAACTCAAAAGCAGGCCATTCCAACGTCATTGAGAAAGTATGCGGCTCGCTCATCTCTTCTTAGCTCTCATGAGCTGAATTGAAACCATCCGAAGGTGCTTTAGCGCGTCCAGCAGGTATCGGGGATTGGGTCTCCCATGGTATTACACCTGACCTGTTCGGCATAGTTTCGGAGACATATGGGTGTGAACTCTTGCGCTGAAGAAACGGAGGGTGCAAAGTTTGCTAATGTCTTTGGGAAGAATCCCCGAACAAGCAGCTAGCCTAGCCGGTTCGACTGCCTGGATGTAGACCGAGGTCGGGTGAATGGTGGAGTAGGTTGAGGATGAAGTGAATAGTGCGTTGGACATTTATGTACCTTGTCCCTGTAGAGCGCGTCTAGCCATTCAAACCATTCTTGATGTCCAGCACCATGTTACAGATACAGCGCTAGGAAGGACTGGAATCACAGCGGGCCGATTTGATATGGTTTGGATAGCCGAGAAGGAAGGGTTGTGAATAACCTTTTTTGCGTTGTGCATGGTCCGAGGCTCGAGGGGCCAACGTACGAGTTGTGAACGCGGGTGGCGGAACGTATATCGCAACAAGCACTCACAAGACATCCATGCCACGGGCGGGATCAGAACAGATTTGATTGAATGGAGCATGAAGTAAGATGTTTAGTGGCGCCTGCCCTCGTAAATGCTTCGGCAATCACAGAATTCTCTAACGGGAAGGAAACATGTATGGCGTAGATGATTTTTGACTGAGGGGTAGAGTGCAGGGTAGGCAGACAGGTACATAACCTAAACGCCTAAGGTAGGCAATGTAGCCCGTTAGGTATTGGAGCAATGAGCCATAGGACGCATTGTACGTCCATTGAGAGTTCATTTCACCTTTGACTGCAGCCGGCAATCGTTACTAGAATCATTTCGACAGCGGTTTGCCAATTGTCTCATTGCGGACAGCGGCTGTCGCTCATGATTGGTGGTAGATTGATTTGACCAATCTTCTCAAGACTTCTCAAGACGGAAGACCCTGGTGATTTTGGCTAGAGCACGACAAGAACCCTAATCTCTATGCTGCCCGGCAGTGCACAGAGGCAGATATGTAGATGCAGCCAACCAAAGACCACAGTCCCGCCATAGTTGGAAATGTCTCAGGAGAGATTGCCGCCGAGGGCAGACCAGGGCGGTTCGCGATGTTCAATCGTCGAGTGACTTGTGGGGCTCATAGCCAATCATAGCTTTGGTTATTTTGGTAACAACACATTGAAGACAGGGCTCCAGCTAGGCCGGCGGTTAGACAGCGAACCACGATGGACGACGCTTGAATAACTCACTTTTCTCTCCATGTAAGCCGCGTAAGTGCGCTTTTTGGTGGAAGCCCATCAATCTGTTAAAAGGGGATGCTCTGGTAGATTCACGATGGTAGATTTTTATTGTATGATACTGAATTACAAATTAGTCGCTTGTTGTTTGTTATTCGTCGTTCGTTCGCTCAGAATCCAGTTGAACTGGCGACAGAAAGTGACCAAAGTCATCGGACAAGAAATATACTAGTAACTTGCCTTGAGCAAACCAGCTTTGCTCTCGTTGACGATTACCTCATTTTACTACACTTGTGTTTATATTTGTCTCTGCGTCTTTAAGAAGCTTTAGCTCCAATGCCTTCCAAGTTGGCAACATGGGCGCTGGCCGCCTTCACAGGTAACTATCCCAGCATTATATTTCATCAAGAGCCCATTGAGAACCCGTTGAGTCTATGTGGCATCAAACCATACTGATTATCAAGCCCGTCCGTCTTTGCCTCAGCGTTACAACTCATGTCCATGACAGTTGCGCAAGAGAGCAACCCATCCATCACATCAACATCATCTTCAAGCACAAACACAGCTGCAGCTCCGACATCAACAGCACCGGCCAACCCGTCACAGAAGCAGTCCGTCTTCGTCTCACCCGATCAGGAACTCGCTTTCGGTGTCACCATTCCAGACGACCCAGCTTCCGATGACATCTACTTCACTTTGGCGGGCCAGCCAGCCCTCGGATGGGCTGCCGTCGGCCTGGGAGCCGACAGCATGACGGGCAACGCCTTGGTGCTGATGGTCTACGCCTCGGGCTCCAACAAGAACGTGACGTTCTCGCCGCGCCTGACGTCCTACGGCCGCTCGGAGCCGGCCCCCTATCCGGATCTCCGCTTCGAGGTCCTCTCAGGCACGGGCTACTACAACGGCACCCTCATGTTCAGGGCCCGGTGCTTCAACTGCCGCCGCTGGCCGGGCGGGTCCATCGACGTCAACTCGGCAGCACAGCGCTGCATCTGGGCCGCCGGGCCGAGCTACGAGGTCAAGAGCGACGACGTGGCTGCTCCTCTCAAGTTTCACCGCAGCTACGGCTCCTTCTCCATCAACCTCAAGGCCGCGCAAGGTCCCGGTCAGGCGCCGACGCTCAACTTCCACACGGCCAGGAAGAGCGAGGGCGCTGCTCTGACCGGCGAGCCCAGGAGTGGGAAGCGCGACTGGTCTGCGCTGTTTCATGGCATCATCATGGTCTTTTGCTTCGTCGGCCTGCTTCCGTTTGGTTTGATCGTGCTTCGTGTTGGCAACTGGCCTAGGTGGCATGCTGTAAACCAGGGCATCGCTTTGGCTGGTATCATAACGGGCTTCGGGCTTGGAGTGCACATCAGCTTCAAGTATAACAGAGTAAGTGCCAGTGCCAGTCCAAGATGCAGAAACATTCTGTCGGGGTAGTGTTTGCCTTTCTGGGGGAAAAAAAAATAAAAGACAGCAGCTGACAGTATCTGTTCACCAGTCACGCAACTTCAACCACCCACACCAGGTGATTGGGATCCTTATCTTTATCTTTATGTTTGCGCAGTTCGTTCTGGGGTATCTGCATCACAGAATGTACAAGCAGAACGAAGGAAAAGGGTCCCCATTGGCACCCTTTCACATCTGGCTTGGTAGGACGGTCATGATAATGGGAGTAATCAACGGATTCTTGTGAGTTTTAGAGCCCCTGTCTTGACCTTCTCCTTTTTAACATGAGCTAACGCGTGAATTGTTTCTTCGTCAGGGGGTTCCCATTCGCACTTTCTCACAGATACAACTAGTAAGTTGAACCATCGACGGCCATGTCAAAAAGCCCTGTAACCTGGCATGAGCCTTTTTGACTAACCTTCACCCGCACAGCATTCTTCTCGGTCTGGTCCTTGCCATCGCGCCGCTGGTCATTTTCCTGCTCCTCTACAAGCCCCTGATCCGCCCAAAGCTATGGGGCCGCAAGGAGGAACAGTCGACCGAAGAGGCCCTGCCGCCGTATACGGCAGAGCCCTGGAGGCAACAGGTCCCCGCGACGGGACACACCGCCACGGCCGTGACTGCCCAAACCCCCGAGACCCGCGGTATTGGTCTCTCGGACATGGGTGCCTGGGCTAGTAGAGGAGGCAGAGACAGAGCTGGTCAAGCCGCCGGTAGCAACTGGGCGCAGCCGCAGAATCCCAGGGAAATGGTTTGAAAAAAAAAAAAGAAAAAGAAAAAGCGTAAGACTGGCAGTGTCACTATCTACCAAGCAGGCGGGGAATTATGGAGTCCTCGTTGTATCATATTCAAAAGGGCCTGGGATCGCCAGAAGCTCCAAAAAAAATATTCTGTTAAAGCCTTGTTGCTTTTCGATCATGCTGGGTTGCTACTCACATGAGATATTAACCGAGCCCCTCGACGAGGTCAGTTCCTGACGATGACCATGATAAAAGAAAACTGGGTGAAGAAACATGCTATGTCGACGAGCCAAACCGGATGGTGCTTGTATAATGCCGCGAAACGGAACCATTATTGCATTGTTCACCGCGGCAAAGTGCCTTGATCTTCAAATTTGTATGTGTGACCAGGTGAAACTCAACAGCAGCATGACCGCCATTGCACTTGTCTGCATCTCCCCCTCATCGTCGATTTGCCAAGGGATCTGGGTTTGCGATTATGTGGATGCCATCGCACTTACTTTGTGCGAGGTTCTTGCAAATGTGCAAGTTGAGTTTCGTTGCGATGAACGCCACCTCCCGAACGATGGCTTGCGCATTTATCAACGCAGTGTCTGTTTGCTCTCAGATAGACCACTATATTCAGACTGTTACTGTGGCTACTATCAACATAGACCACGATACCGGTACAATATTCAACTTACAAGACTGTCGTGAAAGAGTAATTCTCCGCAAATACAGGAACCACATCCAACCCAGACGTCTTCTCGTGATCCGCTGAGCGTTGGACAACTATACCCGTTGACAACTATACAGACCAGGTTTGATTCTTGGAAACGTTCGAGAAATCAGTAACCGCTTTGCTCGCGCCTGTTGTCAGAAGACTGCTTTGCTCCCTCGGCGGCCTCCTTGATCGCCTCGTCGTCACCTCGCATCTTGGCAAATATCTCTTTGATATGCTCTGCTGAGACGGCCTCCCCGCTCTGCGCAAACGGCTGCAGGAACGTTTTCAGCTTGTCCTTGAGGTGATTGTAGGCCATGACGCCCTCGATGGCGCGTACGCGGTCCACGTTGCGAAGCGCGCTCTCGCCCATCTCTAGCAAGCTCCCCTGGGTCGATCCGTGCTCGGAGCCGTTACCGTCCTCCGACACTGGAGGTTCGTACGTCTCTTCCTCTTCGAGTAGTTGGGGATGTGGTTTCAGGAGCGGGAAACATGCCTTGCAGCGGCATAGTTGCTCACGAAAGTCCTCTTTGAAAAAGAGAGAGAACTGATCGGATGGCGCGGGTGGCAAATTGTTGAGTTTGCAGACGGGCTTGTCAACCGGTTCGGCATCACATGGATTTTCCGTCGAGGTCACCGCGGGAGCAGGATCCTCCGTCTTGTGCCGCTTAGAATCAACCTCCACAGCATCCTCACCATCGGGCTCTGCTTTTCGTTTCTGTGAACCTAGTCCTGGAGGAGAAGCCGCGCTGGACTCCAAGGTCGGGGCAGTGCCGTTCGCGGTCTGCTTGCTAAATATGGGAGGGAGGAAGCCTTGAGAGCCAGCATAGCGCTTGATCCATGGGTATGCATCGACACACTTGTAACACAGAAACGACTCAAAAGCATCCTCCTCTGGGAAGCCGGGCGGCATGGGTGGATCGTCATCTTCCTCTTCTTCTGCTGCCGCAGGCGGATCGGCATCGGCAGGGCCCGTAGTGGCAGAGTTTGCCCCATTGGCTGCTTCTGCATCCTCGCTGATAGTTTCAAGTGGCTTGGTAGTGACAGAAACATCTCCGGTCTCTGACTTGACAGCTGGCTTCTTTACCTCCATGTTCTCAAACCATCCTGGGCCTAATCCCACGAGGCAGCCAGGATGCCACCAATCCTCGCCACAGCCTCCAGTCTCATGTGTGCCAAGACCCAGGCATTGGAACATGGTACCTTTCTGCTCGAACGGATCATAGTAGCATTCGCAACCACAAAATCTGTTGCGGAAGTTGTGGTTATACTTGTTGTTTGTGGATGCAGGCTCCGAGTGGACGCCTTTGCTGTTTGTCTCTGGGTTCACGCGCAGGCTGCATGGGCTCGTGCTCGGAAACCGGGTGGTACCGCAGTCGCAGGTAAAGTTACGCTTGGTGAAGATTTCGACAAGCGTATGCTCGCCGTGGCATTGTATGGAGCATGCATAACAGACTCCGGCGGCATCGTATGGGGCCTTGGGGTCCGATGGTGGGGGGTTACAAGTAAGGCAGGAGAAGACGGCCTGACGCAGGGATCCTAGAGATCTTGTGCAGTCTTTGATACTCTAAATTGGCGATATTACTGTCAGCATTTGTCTGCAAGCGCAGGGCGGGCTGATCGAGTACCCATGATGAGGATGGAAAGTATTCAGACGTACATATGGTAGGGCCTCGCGCGCATCAGCTTCCAATTGCATCTGTTCGCGTATGAATCTAGATGGGTGAGTTTGAACATTAGATTCCTTGAATAATCGAATCTCAAATTCAATAGCTTCCAAGACGATGGACTTACTCTGCTGCCGTTTGTGACGTCTCTGACTGTTGTGAGGAGCTTCCCCGGCGCTTCAGGGATGGAGTATCTGCGAGCGCATCGCCCCCATTGGCTGCAGACGAAGCATCGGGTTCAGCCATGATTATTGATAATTCTCGTTGATAAAATGAGGCTTGTAACAAGATCAGGAACCCAATCAGATAAGGGTCGATTTCAAGCTTGATGATTTTGATATTTATGGCGTCACCTGAAAGCTCCCAAGTTTATCCCAACGGAAAGGTTGTCTGTTTGAAGCATGCGCATTGCGATGGACGAGCTTGGTAAGTGGACCGCCAGGGATCTACAGGAAAGTGGAACCACTTTACGCGACCGGTTGCTTCTTTAGGACTGGTGCCAATTAACGCAAACGCGTAAAATCGCGTCTCAGCTGCCATTGGTGTCCACCCGTCGTGGGGCAATGGATACAAACTTGCCTCCCCCTGGCTCCTCCCTCCACTGGTGACCCGGGTTACCAAGTTGCCGCCGCTTTGTTTCCAGGCGCAAATCCAGATTTCGCACCTCAACATCCCCATCCCCTCACTTGTCGCATTTGAAAAGAAAAGACAACAGGGCGTACACAAAATCTCACGAGATTCTCAATAATCGCCGCCTGTCCAAATACTGTGAGAATGAGGTGGGTAAATATGATACCAATTTTTGTACCATTTTCTTGCTGCCAGGCGGCCTACCTACGCTAGAACAACCCCGCTGACTAGAAAGCAGCTCGCCGTTGAGGAGCAACATGGATTCGGCGAATCGTGGTCTCGCCGCGGGGAGCTCCAATCGCAAGCGGGCTCGCCCAGATGATGGCACATCATCTATTGCTGCGGCGTCCAGCCCCATGCCCTCATCTCCCCCAGCGTTCCACATGGCGCATGGCGCTGACGATATCGACGACGACATCGAGGAGGACGCCGAGATTCAAGATGACATTGACGAGATTGATGAGATGGCAGAGGATGATGTCGACCTGTTCCGTGATGGATATGAGCGTGATTACCAAGAGGATGAGAATGATAGATACGAGGGTATTGACATCGACGATGAAGGCAACTATGAGGGTCTCGATATTGCTGAGAGGAGGCGCCTCGAGGCTCAGCTGAACCGAAGAGACAGAGAAGTTGCGCGACGTCAACGGATTCCCGCCGCCTTTCTCCCTGGCGAGGATGATGATGGCGATATCGACCTTACAGCACAGCCCCGCCGTCGCCGACACCGCTACGATGAGGACATGGACGAGGACATGGATGCGGACATTATGGCTGAGGAGCTTTCGCTTGAAGCTCTTCACGACGTCAAGGCTGCCAGCTTGACCGATTGGGTGTCGAACCCTGCGGTTCAACGTACCATCAAGCGCGAGTTCAAGGCCTTCCTTACCGAGTACACAGATGAGCACGGATCGTCAGTCTACGGTAACCGCATCAAGACCCTTGGTGAGGTCAACGCCGAGTCTCTCGAAGTCTCCTACGAGCACCTTGCCGCAACCAAAGCTACCTTGGCCTACTTTCTTGCCAATGCTCCTACAGAGATCCTCAAGTTGTTTGATGAGGTGGCCATGGACGTCGTCTTGATTCACTACCCTGACTACGAACGTATTCATTCCGAGATTCACGTCCGCATTTTTGACCTTCCAGTCCACTACACATTGCGCCAACTCCGCCAATCTCACTTGAACTGCTTGGTCCGGGTCAGTGGAGTGGTTACACGACGAACCGGTGTATTTCCCCAGTTGAAGTACGTCAAGGTCGACTGCACCAAGTGTGGAGTCACCCTTGGTCCCTTCCAGCAGGAATCCAACGTTGAGGTCAAGGTCACCTATTGCCAGAACTGCCAGAGTCGGGGCCCCTTCACCCTCAACTCGGAGAAGACGGTTTACCGTAACTACCAGAAGCTGACGCTCCAAGAATCTCCCGGGACCGTTCCAGCAGGACGTTTGCCGCGGCAGAGGGACGTGGTTCTCTTGTGGGACCTGATCGACAAGGCCAAGCCCGGAGAGGAGATTGAGGTCACTGGAACCTACCGAAACAACTACGATGCACAGCTCAACAATCGAAACGGATTCCCTGTCTTTGCAACCATTCTTGAGGCTAACAATATAGTCAAGGCTCATGACCAGCTTGCAGGCTTCCGCATGACTGAGGAGGACGAGCAGGAGATACGAAAATTGTCCAAAGATCCCCAGATTGTGGACAAGATCATCAACTCAATTGCCCCTAGTATATACGGTCACACCGACATCAAGACTGCGGTTGCGCTGTCCCTGTTTGGCGGTGTCGCCAAGACGGCCAAGGGTCTTCATCATGTTCGTGGAGACATCAACGTACTGCTCTTGGGAGATCCGGGAACAGCCAAGTCTCAAGTCTTGAAGTACGCCGAGAAGACGGCTCACAGAGCAGTCTTTGCTACGGGTCAAGGTGCCAGTGCGGTGGGCTTGACGGCTAGTGTCCGTCGTGACCCTCTGACTTCGGAATGGACGCTGGAAGGTGGCGCGCTCGTGCTTGCAGACAAGGGAACCTGTCTTATCGATGAGTTCGACAAGATGAACGACCAGGACCGCACATCGATCCACGAAGCCATGGAACAACAGACGATTTCAATCTCCAAGGCCGGCATCGTGACCACGCTGCAGGCCCGCTGTGGCATCATCGCCGCCGCTAACCCGATTGGTGGTCGCTACAACTCCACGATCCCCTTCTCGGCCAATGTTGAACTGACAGAGCCTATCCTGTCCCGTTTTGACATTCTTTGTGTCGTCCGCGATACTGTAGATCCTGCCGAAGACGAGCGTCTTGCTCGATTTATTGTTGGCTCGCACAGCCGTAGTCACCCGACAACTATGGCGGCGAGCCAAGCTGCAGATGGCTCGATGGAGGTGGAGCACGACTCTGAGCAAGCTGATACGCAGGGCGGCGAGCGCAAGAAGGAGGGTGAGATTCCTCAAGACCTGTTGCGCAAGTATATCAAGTACGCGCGTGAGAGGTGCTCGCCCAAGCTGTACCACATGGACGAGGACAAGGTTGCCAGGCTGTTCGCAGACATGAGACGGGAATCCCTGGCCACGGGAGCTTATCCAATTACGGTAAGTTTGCCATCGATGCATTGGGACGATTTAGTACTAGGCTTTGACTGGCTGCTCTGTGATTACTGACGACAAGACTTTCACATTAGGTTCGGCACTTGGAAGCTATCATCCGAATCAGCGAAGCTTTCTGCCGCATGCGACTCTCGGAGTACTGCACGGCGCAGGATATCGATCGTGCCATTGCCGTCACGGTAGATTCATTCGTGGGCAGTCAAAAGGTCAGCTGCAAGAAAGCCCTCGCAAGGGCTTTTGCCAAGTACACTCTTGCTCGGCCCGGTGCCGGAGCGGGTCGCCGGCTGGCCGGTACAGGGCGAGGCGGCAGAGCTTCGGCCGCTGCCAGCGCCTGATTTTTCTCATTTGAGTCGCGCTACCTGGGTTCCAGGCAGTGTGAGTTTGCTGTACGATGATACCTAGGGGGATGGCGTTAGGCGCGTTCATAGTGGGCTGTTTACACGAGTTGATGTTGGGCGATTCGACGAGGGGTAAGACGCCCAATGTAGGTAGGGAATTTCTCTTAGCATTGGGATGACAATGGTTTAATGTTACTAATGCTCCTGTATCATGGAAGGCTTTGCAGGATGATTTATGTTAGTTTCACCACAAATAATGCAAAGCGTATGAAATCAGTGGATTGCGGTTTGTAGCAATGCCACTAGTGTAGGTAGCCCAGCCTAGTGGCATCCCAGAGAAACACGTGTTCAGGGCCTCCATTTCTAGTTCAGATTATCAAGCCCCGTCGATCGCTCCCCGGGTTTCCGCCGGCTCAATTCTGATGGAGTTTACCCGAATCGCGAAGGAATCATCACCAAGGCCAGCTCTGCCTTGTCCGGGCCATCACCCCGCGAAAATGTGGGGAATGCGTAGGAGATGCTGCAATTACACTTTTCCTCGAAATGTGGTCCCTTGTTCATGATAAACCCCAAGGGAAGAAATGACGACGCAAGCTTCTCTGTGACTTTGAGGGGTGAGGGAGTTTAGGAGGGGCAATCTTTTGGAAGCACAAAGTAACAAATGACAAACACAAAGAAAAAAAAAAAAGAAAAAGAAAAAAAAATAAACACAAACCCGTCAGATCCGTGCCTAGATATGAGGTGATGATATTTTATATTTTGGGAAGAGAAACGTCAACCTAACATGAAACTTACTTTCACGTGAAGCATCCAAGGGAGAGTCGATTGGCCAATAAAGCTGAAATGTCCATCCAAGGCAAAACTTCGGCTCGTAGCCGGTAAAATCTCGGTTGGGGTATTGGTACAGTTATTCGGGGAATCTCCGCTCGGGGGTGTGGGGGGGCTACAAGTTACGAAGAAGTGTAGTTGGGTTTTGGTTTACTCTCAAACCTCAACCCTTTGACCGATTATTCAATTCGTCTCAGAAAATAATAACGCGAAAACGGCCTTGCAAGGGTAGCCAACGTTGGAACACTTTCGTTGCATGATATAGGAGAGGGGTTTTTTTCTTTTCTTTTTCTTAAATTTTATTATTATTATTATTATTATTTTTTTTTTCTTAGCGTCTTCTCGGCGCTGCTTCTCATGGTCGCCCACCTTGGCCAGCTACCAAATAGGATCCCTACCAAGACACCCCGGAACTGACTCCAGATAAATGTGGAGTGCCAATGCTTTCGACTATCTGTCGTCGGTTGTCGGTATAAGAGGCGGAGTTGCTGTTGCGGGAAGTTCTGAGAATGGATTCGTCTTCTTTTCGTCCTTTATATCTTTCATCTCTTTCTGCCTCCTCCTCCATCGTCTTGACCAGCTGACTCATATCCGCCGGGTAGAGCAGCACCTTTTGTGAGCTACTTATAGTCAACAATATACCACACTTTCCCCTTCCCGCCCCTATCCCACGTTGCTTTCTTTCTTTTCCAAACCTTGTCGGGCTCCATGACAGTTCGAAGACGGGGAGTTCCAATGGCGGAAATCGACGTAGAGCAGGTTCTCAAGAAGCTCACAGTCGCCGAAAAGGTCGACTTGCTATCCGGTAAGTAGCAGCTCTTGTTCTGGTGGAATGAAACTTGGACAACCGATCCAACTTTCCCCAGCAGGTTCGACCCGTGACTGACTCTGAACATAGGTATCGACTTTTGGCACACTAAGCCACTGCACCACCATGGAATCCCTTCTCTGAGGTTAACAGACGGCCCCAACGGCGTTCGTGGAACCCGCTTCTTTAACGGCGTCAGGGCGGCCTGCTTCCCCTGCGGGACGGCGTTGGGAGCCACCTTCAACCAAGAACTACTGGAGGAGGCCGGCCGCAAGATGGGCGAGGACGCCAAGACGAAGAGCGCCCACGCAATCCTCGGCCCGACCATCAACATGCAGCGTGGCCCGCTCGGCGGTCGTGGTTTCGAATCGCTCGGCGAGGACCCGGTACTGGCCGGACTAGGCGCCGCCGCCATCGTGCGTGGCATCCAGAGCACCGGCGTCCAGGCCACCATCAAACACTTTGTGTGCAACGACCAGGAGCACCGCCGGAACGCCGTCCAGAGCATCCTGACAGAGCGCGCCCTCCGCGAGATCTACGCCCTGCCGTTCCAGATCGCCGTGCGCGACTCCAACCCGGCCTCCTTCATGACGGCCTACAACGGCGTCAACGGCACCTACTGCAGCGAAAACACCAAGCTGCTGGACGACATTCTGCGCAAGGAGTGGGGCTGGGACGGCATGGTGATGAGCGACTGGTTCGGCACCTACACAACCATCGAGGCCGCCAACGCCGGTCTCGACCTCGAGATGCCCGGTCCTCCGCGCTTCAGGGGCGACCTCCTCAAGTTCTGTGTCGATACCGACAAGGTGCGCATGCACGTCCTCGACGAGCGCGCCCGCGCCATGCTCAAGTTCATCAACAAGTGTGCCGCCGCCGGCGTCGAGGAGAACGGCCCCGAGACCACGGACCAGGACACCCCCGAGACGGCGGCTCTGCTCCGCCGCATCGGCACCGACTCGCAGGTGCTGCTCAAGAACGACAAGAACGTCCTGCCCCTCAGCAAGGACAAGAAGACGGTCGTCATCGGCCCCAACGCCAAGGTGGCCACCTACCACGGCGGCGGCTCGGCCTCGCTCCTGGCCTTTTACGCCGTCACGCCCTTCGACGGCATCAAGGCCAAGCTCGGAAAGGAGCCCGAGTACGCCGTCGGTGCCTACTCGCACAAGATGCTTCCCGTGCTGGGCAGCTCCTGCCAGACTGCCAAGGGCGAGCCCGGCATGACGATGCGTGTCTTCAACGAGCCGCCGACCGATGCCAACCGGGTTTGCACCGACGAGTTCACCTTTACAAAGACCGACCATCTTTTTGTCGACTACTACAACCCCAAGCTCAAGTCCAAAACGTGGTATGCAGACTACGAGGGCTATCTCGTCGCCGAGGACGACTGCACCTGGGAGTTTGGTGTCGTCGTCAGCGGCTCGGGCAAGCTTTTCATCAACGGGGATCGTAAGTAACTATTCTGCCTTAAAAAAGATTACTATGCCATCCAAAAGGCGATTGAGGAAAAGGGCGATAAAAGAAGCAAATACTAACGTAAATCCACTCCCCGCGAAAAAAAAAAAAAACATTAGTCGTCGTTGACAACGCCACCAAGCAGCGCCGGGGTGACGCCTTTTTCGGCACCGGCACAGTCGAGGAGAAGGGCACGTACAAGCTGACCAAGGGCGAAAAGTACCACATCAAGCTCGAGTACGGCAGCGCGCCGACCTCGACCATCCCGACCGAGGGCATGGCTCTGGGCGAGGGCGCCCTGCGCATGGGCGGGTGCAAGGTCATCGACCCCAAGGAGGAGATCGCCAAGGCGGCGGCGCTGGCCAGGGACGCGGACCAGGTCATCATCTGCGGCGGGCTCAACGCCGACTGGGAGACCGAGGGCCACGACCGCGCCGACATGAAGCTGCCCGCGCCCATGGACGACCTCATCGCCGCCGTGGCCGCCGCCAACAAGAACACGGTCGTCGTCATGCAGTCGGGCACGCCCGTCGAGATGCCCTGGCACGGCGACGTCGCCGCCATCCTGCAGTCGTGGTACGGCGGCAACGAGACGGGCAACGCCATCGCCGACGTCCTCTTTGGCGACGTCAACCCCAGCGGCAAGCTCCCCCTGTCCTTCCCCATCCGCTGCCAGGACAACCCGGCCTTCCTCAATTTCCGCGCCGAGGGTGCCCGCACCCTGTACGGCGAGGACGTCTACGTCGGCTACCGCTTCTACGAGGCCACCGACCGCCCCGTGCTCTTCCCCTTTGGTCACGGCCTCAGCTACACCACCTTTGCCTTTGGCGACCTCAAGGTCAGCCATGCCCAGGACGGCAAGCTCGTCACCGTCGAGGCGACCGTGTCCAACACGGGCAGCGTCAAGGGCGCCGAGGTTGTTCAGGTCTACGTCGCGCCCAAGCAAAAGCCGAGCGTCAATAGGCCAGTAAAGGAGCTCAAGGGCTTCGCCAAGGTCGAGCTCGACGCCGGCAGCAAGAAGACGGTCAAGGTCGACATCGAGACCAAGTACGCCGCCAGTTTCTGGGACGAGCACCGTAACCAATGGTGCGTCGAGAAGGGCGAGTACGAGGTCATTGTCAGCGACAGCAGCGCCGTCGTCGATGACAAGGCCTTGAAGGGCTCGTTCAAAATATCCGAGACCTTTTGGTGGTCTGGTGTGTAAAAATAGATGCGTGGCGTATATCACGGCCTTTATGAATGAGACATGATCAATGATTGTTTTCGACTTCCTCCGAATACCTTGAGTGACGACGCTGTTACTGCCAGACACTGGCGGCAAGTAATGTACCAAGTTTGCCTTGTGGTGTAACTTCCGAATCAGGATACCTGAACCTTGCTGATAGCACACGAAAGGAAATAAGCCAAATCACAGTTTATACTTTGGCTTTCTAAAGCAGACTTTTGTCGCCGAACACAACAAGTAATTTCCAGGCCGCTAGTCCAACCTGCATCAGATTTCTTCCTCATTGTCACCCTCAAGCCAGATCTCGTGACCGTTACCTTCACGAACCCACAGCCAGGTGGCCAACAAGCCGAGAACCGCGACTCCGCTGAGAACCCACCATACGATGGCTACCACACCCTTCTCAAGACCAATACCAAAAATAAGTGCACCCAGAGCAGGCCCCAAGGTGCGCGCGGCAGAGCTTGCCGTCTGGCCAATCCCGTGGACTGTACCAAGGACGCTCGGGTGTGGCGAGCAATTGTTGATAAGTATCGTTTGTGCCGGGAGCGCAAAGGTTCTTCCCAGAACATGCAGCCCTATGACTGCCGTGATGGCCACCCAAATTGCTGGGCCTGCTTTGCTATGAGAATCTGGAGAGTGGTCCGTGCTAGGAATGAGGCTGAGAAAGGGGACGGCGAAGTAAACAATGGGGAAGCAGGTGAGAAAAGTTCGCAGAGAGGTGGTAGTTCCGAGCCTGGCGGAAAGTCTTGGATAGACCAAGAGCTGTAGGAAGATCCCGATGGTTCCAAGGATCGACATTACAGGGCCCACTTGCTGCGATGAAAAACCGATACCGCCGGTGAAAATGAAAGGCAATCGCCGAGTTAGGCTGCCGGGTGGTGTTGGCAAAGAGGGATCAAAAGTCGGGGTTGAGAGAAAGACCGGCCAAAGAGAGTTGAAGGTTCCCAGGTGGAATGCAAGCAGAAAATGCGCCATAAGAGTAAAAACCACGTTGCGCGTAAATATACGACCGAAGGGCAAGCGTTGCGTATATCTCGGGCGTCGTGGGGGTGGCGGCTGTTGGGCTGCCAGGTTAGATTCACCTAGCGATGATCGGCGGCTATCGTACAGAGTCGGGCTAGATGATTCAGTACCCATGTCGTTGACCTCGGCTTCTTCTGCGCTGGATGCAACCCTTTCGTAACCAGCTTTGTCGCGTTTTGAGAATAAGCTGAAGGAGGCAAGAAACTCGGATATCTTTTTCCCTAGCTCAAGACCCAGGTCTCTTTTATCCATGCGACTATCCAGAGTCTACAGGAAACATCATCACGAGCAAGTTAGTACTATTCTAGACCTTTGTATTGTTTGAAGGGCACAGAGAATAGATATTGGCAAAGGACCATAGTAGTAGCATACCTCTTCTAAACAGAGCCAGGTGAACGTGATGCCGCAAAACAGGATGAAGGCAGAGAATAAATTAGGCGCTGCGTATGGGAAGTTGACGAATAGGGGAACCTTGCCGAATGTGTTTGGGTAGCTTCCGGCCAGGTCTGAAAGCATGCCGCCAATGCTTGGCCCTATAGTCACGCCTATATTGAAAGTCATGGGGAGCAAAATAAAAGCTCGCGACTGGTATCTGCGCAGGTCGCAATGGTAGTTAGTAAAGGCACGTGACAGGAGGGAGCCTATGACGTTGCTCGCACTTTTTCTCTCGAACAGTTTCGCTGATCCTGGATTTCAAGATAAAATTAGCATTTTGACACCAGTCATGGTGATAATAGGAGAGAAGTGAGGTGGCCTGGTTGGATAAAAGCGACATCCACGTCGAAAATCCAGCTACGTACATGGTTCTCAAAACGCCGACGTTGCCATTCGTGATACCCCCCAATATTCGGCAGATTAACGCCATGGTAAATGTCGTGGAAAAAGCATAGCCAATGATCGACAAGACTGATGCCAGATGGAGGGGATCCCGTCAGCTTGTTGTCATCATATAATTTTCGTGTTACACGGAGTTGAGCAATACATACATGTTCCGCACAGGCCGCAAAGAATGACCCTCTTGCGCCCGAAAGCACTCGAATCGGCGATGCGGCCCCAGGCCATAGCCGTGAGAAACTGGGCGCCCGTGAAGCTGCTCTGAAGCAGGCCTACCTTCCAGGCGATTTGGGCAGTTGTCTGCGTCGGGTCGAACCATTTTACTTGGTAGAATAGGTAGGCCTAGAAGTTTTGCGCAAGTTAGTGCTTGTAGATTCTCTTCTCCTGGGTTGTCGCAAGCTGGTCTTCCATCTTTTTCATACGCACATTGAGAGAGGTCTGCGTCAATGGCTCCGAAAGCCTAGCAAGAACTATCACGGCGAGTGCTTTCTTCCTTGGCAAGTCTTTCCATCCAACAGATCCATTGCCGGTTGATACAGTCGCCTTCTTAGGCGCAATCTGTTCATTCGTGGCCATAGGATCGGGACCGTTCATCGTAACAACCTGACGTGAGATATACTCTGGACTGACTAAAAATTATGAGGAGAAAATGCAAGACTTTCGCCCCTTGGCAACTTTAACGATTGGAGTCTGGGAGGATCCGGTATTCCTCACAACCAGGTGGGACGGTGAGGACCTAAGCACTAGAGGCAAGCAAATTAAGCCTCGACAAAAAAAAANNAAAAAAAAAAAAAGAAAAAAAATGAACAAAAAAAATGAATGAAGAAAAAGAATGTTGCTATTTCAATGATATGTGATAAGCGATTGAAAGTGCCTGCAATAGTCCCCACGGATAGGTGACTGGCATTCAGCAGCTGGAGCCGGGGATGTCGAAGGCAGGCCGAGAACTGAGATGGCGGCTCGAATCCCGTTATATTGGCAGATTCTGATTCTTTCTCCCTCACCTTTTTTTTCTCTTACTGTGAACGAGGTAAGCAGCCGTCAATTACCGCGCCGTTAAAACAGTATAAATCTTGCGGAGGAAGTTGCAGGCACTCGGTTTGCGGACGCACCTGCTCAAATAAATAGTCAGTAACAGTCGAAATGTGGAATTCGTTGAAAGCTGTGTCAGCATTTAGAGAAGGCGCGCCACTCGCTAGCTGCAGGGTTTCATCCTGGTTGTCTTGAGACCCAAAGTGTGCCGACTCGTCCGGACCTCTGAAGAATTGTTGCAGCTACAGATTTACCGCCGCGCCCGATGCACTTGCGGTCACTATGCTAGTCTGCATTCATTAGGGCTGGTTTAGCTAGTACTGGCGCAACATGTGTAAGATTTTGACCAAATGTCTCACTTATGCTGACGCCATACAGTTCGAAGGCACGTGATGAATGAGGTTTATTCAACATACGAGATATGGATTCAATACTGCGCTCATTCATCTTGATATCTCTCCGCTGAGTAAGGTAGGTAAAATAGTTAGTTTACTGAATGGGCTGGGTTCCTCTGTTTCAGGGGTGACCCCTGCCTCCATATGTTATTTTCCGAGTTCGTCATAGATCCGAACGCCCACGTACAAGTGGTTGTGTAAGGTAGCCAGCTACATTACCTTGCCTACCTACCTACCTACCAGGTAGGTAGATATGTACATAGGTGCCTGGATAGGCACCTACCTTAATTTATCTGAGAATATGCTTACTCTGCCGCGTCATCTTAGCAAGCAATTTTGTCATGACTTTGCTACAACCTTTGCACGCCCTTGTCAGGATCGTTTCATCGATGAGTTGACCAACCACGTAGTAAGCTCAACAAAGCACGGCAGTTAGGAGAAGTTGAGCAAAAAGTTTGATTGAAATTGACATCATTCCTTGGGAAGTTGAGTGAGGTGGCTCAAATTGGTCTAAACCTTCCTGTCACGCCAGAACCATTTGTCTCAAAGCCAGCCAAGACCGGACTGTCCTAATTCACAAGCTAGCGTCCATACCACCCACCAGCACGCCAGCAGGCAGTTGCACTGATCGGATTTGTAGCCGTGGAATATACGGTCGAGCTGCCGTTATTTGTCTCTTGCGTCAGCACATGCTGTTGTTTCATAACGAGAAATAACCCAAATACTTAAAAGACAACATACCCCACAAAGACTGTGCCCGTCACCGTCGTAGTAGTGTATACAGCTTTCGTCTCCGTGATGACAGACGGGGTTCCTTGTGTAATTGTGACGGTAGCCCCGGACTTGCTGCTGTGACAAGCGGTCAATGGAGGAGGCGTACTGCGCCGTATATCGTCAGTTTCTTTTATACTGAGTTTCATCTGCAGATACACTGGGAAAAGCCGACTGACATTGTTTGGGTGGATATCTTCAAGGTGACCTCGCTGGTGGTCGGTGTGGGCAGAGTTGTGATACTGGTGTAGGTGACGGTTGATGTTGTTTGAGTGACAGTGACCGTGGTAGCGGCAATCGCAGCCATTGCCTGAAGACCTGGTTTCTCTATTTGATTGAGATACATGGCAGCGTCAGCAAACCTCATGCAGGTAGTTTATTTTTATTTCTGGCTCAATGGCAGAACGCACTGGTTGGCCAGTGGCACTTAGCAGTCGTAACAAGCGTCGTGGTGAGTGCCTTTGTTACTGGGCCGGCTGTCGATGTCCGGGTAATGGTCGACTGTGTCGTCACTGTTCGTGTCGGGGGGTATAAGGTAACCGTCTGGGTCTGGCCAATGTTGCAATCTCGTGTGGTGGTTTTAGGCGGCAGGACCAGCGTCTGTGTCCGTATGATTGTGCTCACGACGGCTTTGGTATGGGAAGCCGCATTGTCAGCTATTGCACTATGCTCATTGGAGGGCCCAGTCTTTGGTAGACCATATCAAAAGATAAATTGGGCTCACTGATCGCTCTAGGGGTACTGGTGATACCAACAATGATGGTTGGAGTAGCCTTTTACCAGTTCCGTCAGTAACAGAGAGCTTTTCGAACTGCTAGAGGGGACTGAAAGCAAACATACAGTGACCGTCGTAGTTGCAAGAGGGCCGACTTTGAGATTGATGATACGCTCCGTGGAGATCTGGCGTCCAACCAAAACAAGCTTCCACGGCCCCGTTCTCATGGCTGAGAATGGTATGTAGCATAGCGAAGTGACCTTTGCACCTGAGTTGCCAATCTCGATAGCAGAACATGCATATTGGTTGTTGTCGGGATCGACCAGCACGGGGCTGATGGATTCACGATAGCATCCTTTTGCCACCAGTCAGTCAAGTCTGTCACATTAATTACGCTCAATAGTGGAGCCATACCTTGGAATTCAGAGACAAAGCTGAAGTAGTCGTTTGATGATGAATCTATGTAATAAGAGCCACCATTGCTGTAGTCGATGCCTTGGGATGTACAGCTCTGGGCAACAGCCCCTAGACAGAACAATATGGCTGCTGTAAGAAGCAAGTTAGGTCCCATAACTGCCATGTTGAATATAAGCCCAGTGGGGATATTTCACTGTTGCAACGCCACTCATATGTTCTCTGGAAGCACAAAGGGGCCAGCATCTTTACCTTATGTACCGCTCTTGGTAGCTGTTCTGCCCCAAAAACACAGCCGAGCACAGCTACCGCCGGCGCGAATCGGCCGATATTGCTCTATATCAACTTCCATTACGACCATAAATTGCTCGACAGAACGCAACGGCCTTGGCCACGACATGGCCACCATTAACCTCTTTTAAAGAAGCAGTCATCCTGAGGTCTTGGATGGGACTATACTTTGGTAGCAACGCGATACAACAAAGAAGCAAATTGCTCTGGATTCAGCCTGAGATGATCGACATGATTACTGTACTTTGAAGGATGGAGCTGCCAGACTTGCACCAAATTTCACAATCAGCAGGCTATCTCGTTCCAAATGCCTTTGAAACTTATAATGGTAAGCAAACAAATTCGACCAGACTTTGATATGTAAGGCCACTTCCTTAATATGGCCATGACATATATGTGTTATGGACGAGGGATTCGACCGTTCTTCACACGAGAGCGGTCTCGTACTGCTTTCTGTCGATGGGAAATGCTACCCCAGCCTCCTTCCCATAAATGAATTTGAAGCTCCATGCCACCCGCCGTAAAGGAGGCTAAAGCAGATACCGGAGACAGTGAATGGAAGCCTCCAGTATTGATGACGATGATAGTGGTGTTTTACCCAATATATAGCATTACTCGGCAGATCATAACCGATCAGTAATTTTTTGGTACCTGGGGCCAGGGGCCTTTTCCTGCACCATCTGGACTCAACTGCAAGTGAGTCTAGTGTATTTGAGGCGTAAGGATGCCTGCTTGCGATTCCACGAATACCAAAATCATGAGGACTAAAAAAGGATCGGCAACAACATGATGAGCGGGGGTCTGACATAGCGGTAAAGGTGTCTGGGATCACTTTCTTGATACCCGCTGATAAGTATAGCCGGGTCATCAAGATCTTGCAATGATGAAGATTGGTCTTTGGATTTACCCCGAGCCGGCTCGAACCATGCCGGGGGTTTTCTGATATTTGCCGAGGCTGAAAGCCGTTTGGTCAATTGCAGACACAAGACGGCACGGAATTTTGGATACAACCAATAATAAGGAGTGAGGATCTAGGTCTACCAAGAAAAATGAATGAGTTGGGAATCTTAGTATCTTGTGAAGTTTTTCGATATTGTTGTCGCGAAGGTGGAAGGATTGATGCAACTCATTGCACCAACAAAGAAGGAACTAACCATTCAGTGTAAAATCAGAACAAACTGGATTTGGAGAGAAGGCACGATGTAGCACTAGAATAGAGTCTAGTAGTTCGAGCCAGGTGTATCGCGTCAAAGTAAACTGGCCTGATTTAGGCACCACAGCTCAATTCAACCTGCCAATTTAGCAATTTGTATCCCTGTCTTTTATGCAGTCCAACACCAACTTCCCAGCCGCCCTTGCAGGATTTTATTGACAGGTTTGCTCTTCTCCTCTCATTTCTCGCCAGTAATGGATTATATTAACTGCACACAGCTACCTTGTCTTCATATAACTGGACTTTCGCGCCGATGCGCATTGGAGCTGGCCCGCCCCGCCTGCAATAGCCCATACTTTATTCCTAGGCCGTCGTGATCTATTTATATCAACAAAAACGTGCTTCCACATCTCGGTCTGGCCGCGCTGATGAGCACAAGACGATGATCATCCGTTCCAGACCAAAAATAGTTCGAGAGGCGTAGGTATCGCACTGCTACTCGCACTACTTGCAACAGTGGACCTCCATCTTTTTCAGTCAAGCGTAAGGAAACCCATCTCTTCCAGTTTGTGAGTATGCATCGGAGTTGTGTAGCTGAGAGAGCTATTCTAATCAAATATATTATCCATTTTACCCGACAAATCTGTGATGATACATATGCAAACCACATGTCAACCTGTTTATCAGAGAACTTTAGGTAAGTGACTTGCAATGTAAGTGGCACTCGTCAACAGGGTGAAAACAAACATCCATAGTTCAAATTCACCTTGAGAGGCTCGCTTCTAATCGCCAATCTGGGTATCACACTAGCTGTGTGTATAGCTGGCTGATCCGCAATTCTTAGCATAGAATTGACACACAAGTGACCTAGGTAAGATGATTCTACAGCTGTTATCACGCCTCGGTTTTCCGTCTGTTCTTATCGGCTACGAATCCCGCGGTTCCGGGTTGTCCTACCCATGTGCATCGTGGCAAGCATGCTCGTCAGCCTCATGGCTACCTTTACGTTCTACGAGGACATGTCCAATGGTATGAGAGTGTGTCATCATGGGAGTGTACTATCTTTTCCACGCTATTGTGTGTGGCACAGATAGGAGCTTATAGCCCGTTGCAACTAGATGGATTCAATATCAGCAAGTAAGACACAGCTTGGCATCACGTATACCAGTGACACGCCAGCCAGTCAACTTCCAGCTGCTCGTCCATAGCATTAGACAGAAGGATCTGCGAGAACTACCTTACATAGCCCACCTCAGAAGATATCAAGGGTGGGAAACATATGCCTCCCGATGGGACTCTGCTCCTGCCCACCAGGAGTAGACATGACCTACTGGCCAAGAATTACAGGAAAACTCACCTTCCATTTCCATCAGCATGGCTGCAAGACGCAGTAAGAAGACATCTAACCTACATGAGGGTGCGTACAGTTGTTCAGCTATCAGCAACCATGCCGCTGTGCAGCAAACCCCTGCTAGCTTGGCTTGAGGCTGGCTGTCTGCAGCGTGAAGCGAAATCACAGGAAGATTGCATTGGAATGATGGAGATCTTGAAGTCGCCACATCTTGCAGCTTGTTCTGCCATGAGAGAAGCTGGTGGTCTAGCAGCTGGAAATGATATAAAATGGACTGTTTGGCACCGCTGGAGGCATACTGTCATACGCAGTAGGCTTCCCTCAGTTTCGGTTCACCACGCCAACCTTTCAAATACGTCACCAATATGAATCTTTGGGGCACCATCTCAGGCTTTGCCCTGGCTCTTTTCTGGGCTGGCGCTGCCCAAGCGGACCCTATACCAATCCTCAAGCCAGATCCCATCGTCCCAGCTGGCGCCCTTCAGGCTAGGCAGACTATCACCCCTGGCGGTGCTCCCTGTGGCGAGCATGGTCCAACAAACCGCCGTTGCTGGAAGAACAACTGGAATGTCAGCACGGATTATGAGGGTGTCATTCCTACGGGAACTACACGGACGGTCTGTTTCTCTCTTAGATATCTCACAAGAAGCCCTTTCCCCTTGTTGCTTGGAACATTATGTTTTTCCTTCTCCAAAAAAACGTCCGATATCAACTGCTAACGGCTCTATAGTTCGACTTGTACATCACCAATGTATCCTCATATGCTGGGGCTGATGGTGTCGCCAAGCCGGTCATGCTGATTAATGGTGAGATGCTATGCTTATACGACGTAACCATCCATCCCACGAGCAATCTGTGCTAAGCAACTTGTTTTACAGGAGCTTTCCCCGGTCCAGCCATACAGTGTGGTGAGTGTTTTCACTTTGTATAGGCTATTCAAGCTTTCTGGTGATCTGACAGCGACTGTCCACAGATTGGGGTGATTGGTTGGAACTCCGTGTTCACAATCAACTAAGAGACAATGGGTAAGAAAATCTGGCCTCCTGGTCATTGTCGCCTCTCGACTTTTACTCTGTTGCTAATAGGATGGGAACAGCACGGGCATTCATTGGCATGGTATGCACCAACTCAATAGTAACAACCAGGATGGTGCAAACGGGGTCACCGAGTGTCCTATCCCTCCAGGGAGTAGCCGAAGCTACACTTTCAGAGCTGTAAACTATGGCTCCAGCTGGTTTCACAGGTAAGCAGTCCGCGAGAAATATTTGCATGTTTTTTCAACCTCTATATACCGACAGCACAACCACTTGATGCTGACCTTTCTGGTTTACTTTTTGTAGTCATTTTTCAACACAATACGGCAATGGTGTCGTGGGATCTGTCATCGTCCACGGACCTGCCAGTGCTAATTACGATGTCGACCTCGGTCCATATATAATCACGGACTGGTACCATGAGACAGCAGACAGGCTGCAGCTTAGGGCGGAGACAGGTGGCCCTCCAGTGGCAAACAACATAGTCTTTAACGGCACAAACATCAACCCCAAAGGCAGTGGAGGCCGGTATAACCGTGTCAAGCTGACCAGGGGCAAGAAGCATCGGCTTCGAATCATCAACACGTCGGTAGATGTCGGATTCACAGTCTCGCTCGTTGGACACAACTTTACCGTGATTGCTACTGACCTTGTCCCTGTCGAGCCCATTGTCAAGTCTCAGCTGTTCCTCGGGGTCGGTCAGCGATATGATGTGATAATCGATGCAAACCAGCCGGTTGCGAATTATTGGTTCAACGCCACACTGGGAGGCGGTGGCCGCTGCGGCACGACTGAAAATCCGTTCCCTGCATCGATTTTCGAGTATGAGGGAGCCCCCAGCAGCGCCAATCCCACAAACCGTGGGACCCCCATCACTGCCGACTGCCGCGATTCTACTGGCTTCGCGCCTGTAGTGAAGCGTGTAGCCCCAAGAGACCAGTTCGCCGCGCAATTCAAGGAACTCCCCGTCGATGTAACGCAGGTTCTCACAACCCGCGGTACTGTTTTCCATTGGTTGGTCAACGGATCTGCCATCGACGTCGAGTGGGACAAGCCCATCCTTCAATACGTCGCGGAGAAGAACACGTCCTGGCCGCGCGCGGCGAACGTGGTGAGCATGCCCAAACGCAACGTGTGGACTTTTTGGGTCATCAACAACCTCCGGGCCGGGCTTCCGCACCCCATCCACCTCCACGGGCACGACCTCCTGCTCTTGGGAACGGGCGAGAGCGGCACGTTTGATGGGACGCGGGACGTTGGCCTGCTCAACTTCAACAACCCAGTTCGAAGGGACGTGGCAATGCTGCCTGGTGGGTGGATGGTGCTTGCGTTCGAGACCAAGAACCCCGGTGCGTGGTTGATGCACTGCCATATCGGCTGGCACGTCAGTCAGGGGCTGAGCGTTCAGTTTCTCGAGCTTCCGGATGAGATACCCAACGTCATGAAGCTGGACCAGGTACAGCCTACCTGTGAAGCATGGAGACGGTATTGGCCGACCGCTGCTTATCCGAAGCTGGACTCGGGTTTGAGGAGGTAACTGCCGGTTGAGAAAAGATGGCTTCGGCCAGAGATTGATGGTGGCGCTTTCAAGGGTCGGGTTTGACAACGTATAAAAGCGTTCTTTCGTTCTGCTTCCTTTTTCTATATCTATTTGTGCCAAAGTGCTTTTCGCGAAGCATGTTAACGAAGTCTGTCATCCACAAATATAACAAAGCATAACAATCAACGAAATAACAATTATGATCAGTTTCCTCTTGCATCCGTTTTTTCCCCAATATAAGTGACATAACTTTTAGCCTGCCAGCTCTCCTTTTAGCAAGATCTGGTCCATGATTCGTTATCGTGAACAACATCACTCGTGGGATGAAACTAAAGCACGCCCAGTGGTGCCATTCTGTCTTGCACGTGCAAGCAACCTACTGCATGGCGGGCAAAGTCCGAGGAGCTGAAAAGCACATGGAAAAGCAATGCGATCTTTTCGCCCCGGCCAATTTAGCCGGTTGGCCG
>NC_043741.1:5603315-5623867 GCF_004337985.1 Pyricularia pennisetigena
TCATGCCTCCTGCAGTGACCCCCTTTTTCCACACCACCACCTTTTTTTTTTGTTTTTTGGGCCGCTGACGATTCCCGCCCTTCAGTAGGGCTATGCCGCCTGGCTAAATCCCTCCTGCAAGACCCGGCCCGAGCCCATCCCCGGGACACCACTCCAGGCAGGTCAATGCCATCCCACATGGCTATTGGGCGGGCTTTGGCGACGTCCCTGGATACATAGTGTATCAGATACTTTGACCGGCTTGCTGCTGTAGACGACTAGAAGTGAAAAAAAAAGAGAGGAATAAAATGCTGCAGATGTTAGTTTTGTTCGGATTTTTTGAGAGTTTTGGTCCGCGCTGTTTTAGGGGGAAGCGACAGATAAAGGGATTCGAGGACCTGCCAGCAAGGTCCCTAGTCTGCCGCTTGCAATCTAAAGTTTTGAAATGACTCTTTGAATGCTGTGGCGCGGATAGCTAGGGTAGCTTGTCCTCCATACACACACTCAATGATTGTGACGGGGGGACGGCATTGGCGAGGCCAAAGGGAAAGCACATGGCGATGCTAGAGACATTGTGATAAAGAAAGACCATTTCAAGGCATTTCACAGCCAAAGGCCCCCATATCAGCTTCACCGTTTGCTGTTATTCACAGATTATAGTAGACCCCATCTCACAGATGATATTTTGTATGTAGCGCGAGAAGGGGATGAACCAATCACCTTGATTGGAGTAATTCTTGGAAAGAGCTTCGCTGCTTGATTTTTCGTTCCAAGTTATGCATCATGACATTATTAATCCAGAGTGTCTCTGACCTGGCCTTGGTGGGTTTGTTGGACTGAATAGCTTCCCGAAAGAAATACATCGTAACAAGATGTCACATCACAATACACGAGTTTTCAGGCCGACGTTGAGACTAGGACGTCTCGCCTTCCCTCTGCATGAGAACCCCCCGCGCGCCGGGAGGACCACCACCTTGCGGACCCGACTGGCCCTGCGAGGCGCCGTCGGCGGCGCCGTCGACGCCAACCGAGGAGCCGCCCGCGGCCTCGAGCGCGGCCCGCCTCTCGTCCTCCTTGATCTGGTTCTCCTCCTCCTCCTGGGCGGCCAGGTGCTGGCTGGCAGCCATGGCGGCGGCGGCGCGCTCGACCTCAGCCAGCCTGGCGGTCTCGGCGGGGTCGATGAGGTCGTCGTCGTCGCTCCACATGGGGTCGTCGTCGGGCACCTCGGGCATGGCCATGCGCTTCCAGAACCGGACCTCCTGCCGCAGCGCAATGTTCTCGACGCGCGCCTCGTACCTCGACGGGTCCGCATCGTAGCCCGTGCGGAACTGTCGTACCGCCTCGTTGAGCCGGCCCGCCCGCTCCTGGACGTCCCAGATCTGCTCGCGCAGTCGAGCGTTCTCCTCGCGCGCCTCGGCCAGCTGCTGCCGGTACGACCGGTGCCATGCCGACACGTCCGTCACGGTGCGCGCCTTGTGGTCGTGCGCCTGCCGTACCATGTTGGCCATGACGTTTGCGTACTGCTGCAGGAGCTCTGAGTTGGCGTCCCGCTCATGCAGTGCCTTTTCGAGGGTTTCTGAGAGGATGGAGATGAGGCGGTCAAGATTCTCGGCTAATTTTCGTACGGGCGATCCAGGTCAGCTCACCGTGTCCAGGCATTGTTTCCTTTCATCTTTCGTTCAGCTCTGGGTACAAATCCCAGCAGCTGGCAACTACTTACTTGTGCTCGGGTCGTCGGCGCCAGCGATTATTTCCTGATTCGACAGGTTCTGATGCCTGGCGCGCGCCCTGATTCTGCCGACCAACGATACAACCTCCTCCAGCACTCTCCTGTTTTCCGCCAGCTGGCTGCTCAGGTCGTCGACCATTCCGTATATGTGGCTGAGCTCCTGCTGATGGCCGGCCGGGGTGGGGCCGACCATGCCGACGCCCATGCCGGCGCCGTTCATGCCGTTCATGATTGCGAGCGGAGGCGGTGCCTGATCCGGTTCCGAGAAGGATGACGAGCGTGGGCGGGTCTTGTCTGGAAGGGCACAGTGGCGGTTATTGTCGACCGAGGGCGGCCACGGAACTTGCTGAAGCGACTCTTTGTGTGGTGGCGGCAGAGGCGGAGCACAGGGCAGGGCTCGTGCGCTAGGGGCGGTATACGGCACTACCAAGGGCTCCCTTCGCGCCGCTCCCGAGGTGGCGGTGACTTGGATAGCCTTGGGTCGTCGCAGACGCACGGCGCGAGCCGATCGAATTCCTTCTTCCTTGAGGGGCCAGTCGGAGGAGTGCGGGGGTTCCCAGGAGCAATCAATCAGTGGGGATGCTGTCTGGTCCGCTGGCGGCAAAGAAGCCCTGTTTAGGCTGGCGAGATAGCTTTCGTACTCCAAGTTCTCGAGGGTGATTGGGGAGCTGCGGTCAAGAAGCACGGGATGCGATCCAAGAGGGCGGGGACCGATTGGGTGAGGTTTCGTCGACGAGGCGATTCGGGGCTCGAGGTCGGGCTCTCCAACAGTGGCGCGGAACAATCGCTCGTTGACCAAATCACGGAGTGGTGGTGTCGATTGAGCAGGTGGAAACAAGGTTGGATCCGTCGACTCGGATGCTACTAGACTTGAGCCTTGATCACGAGGAACTGATGCCGCGTCTGTTGTCGAGTTTAGCTTGGCTCGGTGCGGCACAGTGTCCACAGTCGGTAGCGCAGACAAGGTATTTTCTGTGCAGGGGAGTGACATCTGGCTGCCGCTTTGGCTTAGCGGAGCCTTGGCGTTGTCAGGGTCCATCGTCGGCCGATCTTGACTTTGAATTGAGGCTGAACTGGGGAACCTGGGCCATGATAATATCTGAACGTCAGCGCAAGTCGAGGAAACATGAATATGTAATTCAAGTAGAATTTACTCTGGTAAAATCATCAATCTCACTTTGTCTTCACTTGTGTGAGTTTCCGCTCGCATTCGAATGCACACTACAACAGTACCCAGTCGAGGCCAGGACTCCATATAATCAGGCTGATGAGTGCAAAACAGAGAGAAGAATAAGAAAAATTAAAAAAAAAAAGGTCCCAAATCAATAAATCGAACTCTTGTTGTTAATTTCTAGAATTTTTTGTGCGTCATTCCTCAAGCTGAGGAGATTGCGTGGATGGCCGATGGGGGAGAGGTCCGGGTCTGCCAGGCTAACTAGAGGGTTGGATTTGTTTCTTGGTATGAAAAAACAAACGAAAGGAGTTACTTCGTAACTAGAAAAGATGGCCGAAGAGATAGCAACTTTATTTGCTGGCTTTGTTTGCCCATCCCATTCACCTCAGCACCCATTCTTCTACTACTCTGTGTTGCCTGTAATATCAATACATTTACATTTACTTCATGCACCCACAATGATACCGAGACATAAGGGCACAGAACATGGCATGCAGTGCTTTCTTCATTAATTAGAATACAAATACAATTCAGAATAATTATACTTTTAGGCTCCAAGGATGTCTCCAAAGCAAAGAAAAGCACAAAACCCCACCCTATTAGTAATAAGCAACCCAACCCGTGGCTCCAAACAGAACAACGTACACCAAGAAAAAAAAGAAAGTCAAAAAAAAAAAAAAAAAAAAAAAAAATCAAAGAAGAAGCGTATCAACTCCCGATGCGTTCAAATTACAAAAACTGACAAACACCCATCCTGCTACTCCTACTCCGCAGGGTAGGTACCCGTGACCAGATCGGCCTCGTGCGCCTTGACGAACCCGCACCGCGTCCAGGCCTTGTGGCCAATGTACAGCATGGCAAACAGGATCAGGCTCACGTAAGCGACAAAGAACTCGGTCACGCTCCACGGCAGGAACGCGGTGAAGCCCTGAGTGATGATGATGAGCAGGTTGAAAAAGATGCCGTACCACGTCAGCCACGGCTGCGCGGGCGCCTGGTATGGCAGCTGCTCCGCCGGGATTCCCTGAACGCTGAGCGCCCGGCGGAAGAAGAGGTGCGAGACGTTGATCGAGGTCCACGAGATGAAACCGGCCACGCCCGAGATGTTCATGAGCCAGTTGAACACAGTCGTTCCGCCCTCCGATTCGTTCAGGAAGCCCAGGAGACCCCAGATGGCCGTACAGCCGATGGCGTAGTAGGGAACGCCCCACGAGGTAGTCTTCATCATCCAGCGGGGAGCGAGGTGCTCCTCCGCCAGGCCGACGAGGACGCGAGAGCCCGAGTAGACGTTGGCAATGGCTGCGCTGAGGACGACGGTGAGGAGGACGGCGTTGATGATGTGCGGAAGCACTCGCACGCCGGCCAGATCCACAGCAATGACAAAGGGCGAGCCAGATGCGTTGTTCTCGCCGCTGCTGAGAGCCTCGTTGGTGTAAGGAATGACTGCGTATCCCGTCAGTACGTTTGCCCCGTGTGGAATTGTTTCTCCGAGGGGCTTTTCTCGCCCTCTGTGGGCTAAACATGTGCTATGTGTACTTACGAAGGCCAATTATAAAGACGGTGAGCACGAAAAGAGTGATGATAGACCAGAAAACCCACTTGATGGCCTGGGGAACGGTCTTGCGTGGGTTGTGCGTCTCGCCGGCGCCGACACCGACCAATTCAGTGCCCTGGTACGAGAACCCGGCCTGCACCAGCACAGCCCAGAATCCGGCGAACTTAGCGAGAGACTCGTTGTTGCCCATCTGATCCAGCAGGTAAGGGGCAAAGGCGCCGGGGTTTTGCCAGTTCTTCACGCCTATGACTCCATCCTGGCCTGCACCCGCGTCGATGCAAACGCCGAAAATGATGAAGCCAATGACTGTGATGACCTTGATGGAGGACAGCCACATCTCGATCTCTCCATACATCTTGATGGGCAGAACATTGAGGGCAGTTATAGCAACCCAAAAGACACCGACAAAGATGCTCAGAGACACCTGGGGGAGCCAATACCGGATAATCAAACCCGTTATTGTCATTTCCAGGGCAAAGGCTGGCGGGGTGAGCAGTGTTAGTCAAGACGAGTACTCGACTGCCAAATGAGACTAGCTCGATAAGAGTGCCTATCCAGGAATGACTCTGTTCAATACTCACTGATGCACCAAGAGAACCAGTAGATATAGCCCATAGCAAATCCGAGGGAGGGGTCCACAAAGCGACTGGCGTATACGGTAAAGCCGCCAGTAACAGGCATGTAAGTAGCCATCTCTGCCAAGCCAACCATGACACTGTAAACCAGCGTTCCGACCCAGATGAATGCGAGAAGACAACCGGCAGGGCCAGCCTTGGCAACTGCACTCCCACTATGTAGAGCAAGCAAGGTCAGAACAAGATATTCCTAACACTATATGAAAGAAAAGGAGGTACCATTAGGTTACCCGTGGCGGGTAAAGTGAGTTGAACAGGGGGAGTCAGGCCAGCCTTACGTTCCGATAAACAACCCGGTACCGATCGTACCGCCTACTCCCAACATCATCAGATGCCGAGTGGCCAACCTCCTCTTAAGATCGGCCGTCATCTCGACCCGACCGACCTGTTTCTCAAAGTCATTGTCGAGTTGCCCCTTGGGGTCGGCATCCGACTTGTGGGTCGGGTCGATCGAGTCTCCCATCTTTGCTGGCGAGGATGTTCCTTGCTACCTCAGCAAAGGTAAATTCTTTTTTGAGAGACAGAGTATCGGGCAAACCTATCTGGTAGATGATAATGCCCACCCAACCAAGACGGTACACTGAGGATGACAATGATGTTCCTTTTGAATAATGGAAAGTAGGGGGGAAAGGCAGTGGGTTTTAGCAGGAAGGCCCGAAGAGCAAGAAAAGGAGAGAGAGAAAAAAAAAATTATGGATCAAGCAGTGTTGCCTCTTGTGGTTCTGGACTCGGCCCGTGGAAAGGTTGGATGGGGTGACTCTGAGCAACAACCCTAGCAGTCCGGGGAAAGCACTCTGGAGGGAAAGACGCTCGAATTATATCCTAGAGATGGAAGCGTCCGCCTAGCGAAGCATGGAAAAAGATAAGAGAGGAGTGATAGAGAAAAAAAAAAAAGTTGTTAATAGCGCAGTGGCGTAAATTCAACTTTTTTTTTTTTGCATGCATGTACGTGCATCTGGAGCCATTATACCCTTTTCGGCCACTAATAATTTTTCTCCTCCAAGTCCGCGCCCATGTTGCTGCTGGTGGGACCATATTTTGCCATTGAGTCAGAAGAGCTTGAAATTTCTGCAGGCTATGAACGCGCAATTCAGGCTCTTCCCCATCAATCGTGGATGGGTAAGTGGGCAGGCGGGTGGGTTGTCGGGTGGGCATGCCGAGAGAAACAGACAGAGAAAAAAAAAATCAATATGGGACTCCATCCGTGGGAACGGAGAAAGACGACGGAGCATGGTCGGTATCTTCCGGGACGTGATGGAATTTCTTTTTGCTGTCGGTGCTGCCGTGATGCAAGTGAAGCAGGGGAAAAAACCAGATTCGGCATGAACTTGCAAAGGGATTGTCATCTGTTACACCGGATTGGGTAATTCGATCAGCCGGCCCAACCCACTCAGTTTTGCCTCTGTTGTTCCCATGCCAGAAATACTGCTGCCAGACTCAACACTACGAAGTACTGTACGCGTGGGATGAGCCCTTGAAAACTTCTTTTAGGCTTTGACATTGTGAAATCTTTAGCAGCATTGTTATGAAGGCTAGGTCTAGAACATTAATTAGTACAGCTAAGGTACCCTGACGCTAGCGTTGAGCATATGTAGTCGAGGTAATTTGGCAGGTATTAATTATCCACTATGACAATGATGTAAAGTAGAGGTCGATAGTTTGTCAAATATCGGTATAAATGATAAAGATGCCCGGAGAAGCGCATTGGGACCACATTTGCAAGTCTACTTATAAATTAGGCTACGCATATATCATATATACCAATCGACGGGTAGCGACACTTTCTTCAGGCTCACCGGTTGTGGAACAATTGCAAACATCAACACGCGAGGTCTGGTCCCTTGTGGCAGCAAGATTACCCAGATCCACCTGATGGGTGCAGAGAACAGGGGTCAGTGGATATAGCGCGGGTATAGATTAAGGTTGGTAGCCGTCTTATAGCATGAACCATCTTTACGGCCCAGTTCGAAACTAGAGCAATTAAGTTCTCATCCACAATAATCTAGTCTAGACTCAGAATCTAGCTGGCCTAGTTCTAGATCGCACAAGATAAAATATGTGGTTACTCAATCCGATAACGTTGTGTGCAATACACATCAGATAACGGCATCTTTGCTTCCACGAACCTCAACAAAAAGGTTATTGCAATTAGACCTAACCCCTTGGCTGGATAGATTACTACCTGCTTCACAAGTTTGCACCTTGACTGGACATCGCATCGTCGCACATGACCGGGTAAAAGGATCCCAGATAATTGAATCCTTCAGCTGTCCCGGCAAACACGTCCGGAGCTCGGCTGCTGCCCACGCCAATCTGCTGTGGCAGGCCCTGGAAGTGGCCACTCATCGGTTCTCCCAGGAGGGTGCCATAGACATTGGCGTTCATGGAGCCCTGAGAGCTTGGGTACCGGGTCGCATCCGCAGCTATGCTCTGCGCAAATGTATTAAATGTTGAAGGAGTAGCGGATAGGCCGCCTCTGGTTGTTGGCGGTACTGGGTACGCTGGCAAAGACGAATCCGCAGGACTTTTCAATCTGGTAGAATACATGTTCAGTGTTTGAGCAGAACGAAAAGGAATATGCTGACTGCAGGTTCAGCAGCAAACAGATACCTACGGCGATGTGAAGCCCATCATGGGTGCCGAGGCGCCCATACCCGAGGAGCCAGACATTGTGCCCATCGTCGCGGCAAGCGCCAAGGAGCTTGCGTCAGTCATCAATTCTTGGACCGAAGAATGCTGTGGATTTTCCGATATGTCAGCACTTAACCGATGGGCACTGCTTTTCGAGCAAAGACTAGCTCACAAGTTCCACTGCTGAGGTGTGCAAAAGCCTCATAACCCTCAGCGCCTCGAGATTCAGTTGCACTAGATCGCTGGCAGGGCGCTCCAGGTGTACAGCTCCAGTAGGAAATCTAGCCTGCTCCTGGCTGTAATGTGCCAGCACTAGTGAGGAATCGTGGGCTGCTGATACCAGGCATGGGTCCGCAATCGCTTCGTAGCCATGATGCAAAGCCTCTTCGAGAATTAGCGGGATTGCAGAGGCGTGCTTCACACACAGAGATTCAAGTCTTTGTATGGTATCCCTGTCGTGAGACGTCGGATCCCCTGCTATCGTATCGGCGCGGCACAGCTCACTGGCGGTTTGATGGTAAAGCACATGGAGGGATATTAAGCCTCCCAGCTGCATCGTCTTTTTGCGCATACGTAGTGCTGTCTGAGTGAACTGCAGAGTTGCCGGGAGGTTATCGTGCCAGGTTTGCAGGGCCGCGAGAATCGTCTCAACTCCCTGCTGCGACATGCCCGTCTCTTGGGCTAGTTCCTGTCGTCGGACGTGTCTGTTTGCATGTCAGCCTCTCTGATTCTGATTCTGGTACTGTTTTTGGATGCGTACGCTATCCACCAGGTTCCCGGTTTACTAACTTTAATACCTGCTTGCGCAGGAATGTGAGCCGTATGAACTGTGCCGGCAGGTCAGGTACTTCAGCTTGAGCTCCCTGTGGTGCAAACGGAAGTATTTTCCACGGCTGCAGGACCTCGGTGATGCTTGGTTTCTGCAGGTAAAAATTCCTCTCGTTGCACGGAAGCTGCAGCTGAACCTCACTGTCGGCTATGAGTGAGCTCCTGTCACCCTCGCCAAATGAGGAGGCATCTACAGCCCAAGCGCTCCAGGCTAGCCGCCGTCGGGACTCTCGCATCGAGGGAGAAATTTTCGGAGATTCACAATACAAGTCATTTGACATTTCCGAGTTCAGACCAAGGGACTGGCAGATTCGAACGGCAAGGCCGCTCAGCACGAGTGCAGAGGCGTAATTGCCTACTCTGATCTCGTGCTCGTAAAGCAGCACCGCCGACTATCGTCACGTACCATTAACCTCAAGTTAGTGTGTTGAGATGACAGGCCAACTTAAGGATCTTTGGTTAATCTCACCATTCCTTTCTCGACAGAAACAATGTCAAGATCGGCTAGCAGCAGTGTCTGTGCCTTTTTAGCCCATTGGCTACCAGTTTTTAGAGCAAAACCTGCCTCTAACATGGAGTCGCTGGCGTGTCGGAGGGCAAAGAATCTGGAAGAGAGTCTTGGTCAGATCTTCTCCTTCTTCAGAGGCATCTGTGGTCTTTGAGCTATCTTACTTGGCTCCAAGTGCGCAAACTGCAAGTAATAGCACATCTCTCAATAGCCCGCGCTGAAGCCTGCCATCCAGCTGCTGCACCAGAGTCGCTCTGTGGACGAAACCGAAGCAACGTAGGCTGTGAACGTTGACAAAGTATTCGTCAAGCAGCGCTATGAGGCGAGCCTTTTGATCAGGCAAGTTAATAGCTAGCAGCCTGTGTACAGCATTCTTGGCGTCAGTGGGGCAGTCCAACCTCCCATAAAACTAGAGAAAGCAGTCTCACCATGTCAAGTCCACATTGATGCCCTCCTCCTGGCTGGATGATGATGTCAAATCGGAGCCATCATAATCAGGAATGTTTGGGGCGACACGAGAAGGACTGATCTGGCGTGATCTGGGTGGGCTATTTCCCCCCGATGGCGAACAGCTGCCGCTTCTTTTCCTGGACCTGATCTTTGACGACAATTCGACCCAGTCCGGCACCTGCTTGCCCTCGTAGACGCACTCCATACCACGCTGGCGACAACGTTCGCATATGGGTCGGTCTCCAGAGCAGCGGCTCTTGGATCCTCGACATGCCCCGCAGGACCGATAAGTTCGTGACCTCTTTATGCCGGTTTGTGTCCGCGAAGTGGCTACCAGGCTGTTGCCATCATCACTGGCAGATCCCGCTCGTGATATGTCCGGATACAGGTTGGAGTTGGGGCATATAAGATCCAGACGTTCACAATTTTTGCAACCGCCAGGGTACTCGTCACATTTGACCTTTCGAGAGCGACAAGTCTTGCAACCCGTGCGAGATCTTTGTTTGGCTTTTCTCTGTTTTTCTTTATCCGTCTGGAAATAATCGGTGGTATCCATGGCTTGAGTGTCGCAACGCTTTTTTGTTGATATTTTATTTCCCTCTTAAAAGAAGCCGCATAGGAGAGTATGGGGTATTTGTTATTGCAAGGGTGAGATAGAGAGGCGGCCTAGCTTTTATGGGTTGCGAGTCGACCAGGTCGAGACTGCATATCGGCATAGAAAACTGCCCACACCTACCTCGGATAGGTAGGTAGGTAAATAAGGTGGCCAGCTTTGGTAGGTTGGTAGGTAACATAAGGTGAGGTACCTACCTACCTTGCCTACGAGATATCTAAAAAGATGTCACAATACACTGTGGCGGCGAAGAAATCCAGCCCCGGATTGGGTACAGACTGGAGCTCACAGTCCAAGAATGAATGCCCCATCAATAAAACATGACCTCTCATAGAAGACTGGTTGGCGGGCCGCAGTGGTGTCATTGTCGTCTGGCAAGGGCGCGTTGATGGAAGCATACCCTGTCCAATCATGCGGTACAGAAGCTTGGCCTTTTTCTGCCCCCGGAGATGGATCATTATGGACTCGATAACTGGCACCTAATCTGATCCGTTGTGTTGTGACATGGGTGATGGTTGGACACAGCAAGATTACTATCGAGAGAGGGATTAAATGAGGGTTGACTGTAATTGTCATCGACGCGCTAGAAAAGTAGAATAAAAAAAAAAAACAAGAAACAAAGAAGTTCGGTTGCCTAACTTGCCAACCCCAACTACAGTCCTCAAGGGCGCCAGCACTTGGGAGGACGGCTGCCAAAATGCTACCAAATAGTCCGAACGCACAAATGACAGGCAACCAGGATCTCCGGCTCATCGCTTCTCGCATTTCAAAAAGTCCACATGCCCCGCAGCCCACATTCTGAAGAGGCTAGCGTCCAATGTTTAGTAGCCAAAATAAGGTACTGTAACCTGCAGCCTGCCGCCCAACGGTGAGGGCTCCACGGTACTGTACCTGCCTATAAGGTGGCTGCAAGCACACACAGCTTACAAACCAAGCCAAGCAGGGGAAGCTTACCTCAGTTTACCTACCTCCTACAGTCAAGGCAGCTGCGTCCTTTGTTCGCCAGACTGGCACTTACTCTGCCAGGAAGGTTCCACCAACCACACAGCTGGAGATCAATGTGACCCGCCCCCACCTTCAATCTCTGAATCTCAGGACGACCACAAGAGGAAAAACTAAGATAAAAAAATAAAACAAAAAACAAGGCTGCCTAGTAGGGTCGCAAGGCTTGTGTTGCAAAACAATACTAACTCATTACCAAGGTTTTTGGGATTCAACAAACGAGATAACGGATCAGCCAGGGTGTATGGGACCAATAACGGCTGCCTGAAACCACCCCGGAAGAGCAAGATTTTGGAATCAAGCCGAACCTGGGAGGATTCTTTCTTTCAAAGATTTTCAGCCCCAGCTAGCCATGGCCGATCAACCCACCGTTGCGCCAGCCTTGTCGACACCAGCCGAACACCTTTTTGAGCACGTTTCTGACGAGGCTCGCGGCGACACAGGCCAGGAGTCACACGCCACCAATCATGATCTAGCCGTCGTCTACGAAGTTGCCCGCACTGCCCGGGAGCTGCACGATGGCGGCCGACGTCGCATTGCACTGCAGTTCCCCGACCACATGCTGCCCGATGCCCCTGCAGTAGCGGCTCTTCTAGAGGATGCGCTGGCGTCCTTGCGGGATGGGGGTGATGCTGTCGTCAAGTCTGACAAGCCTGAAGCTACCGCATCGAGTCAAACCGATCTAAACCCTAAGGTGGCTGTGGATAAAGTCTCGGACTCCTCCAGCCAGGTTGCCACTGATGTGCAAGGCTCATCAACAAAAAGCGCAACGACCAGATCCACAAGTCTGCAGAAGCAGAGGATATACATCCTCGCTGACACGTCCTACAGTGCCTGCTGCGTCGATGAGATTGCTGCTGAGCACGTCGACGCGGATGTGGTGGTGCACTACGGCCGATCATGCCTATCTCCAACCTCTAGACTTCCAGTCATCCATGTCTTCACCAAGCATCGCCTCGACCGCCAAGCTGTCATAAGAGAATTCGTCAGGGAGTTCCCAGCCATGGACAGTCGAGTGGTTCTCATGGCTGATGTTGCGTATCAAGATCACGTGGACTCGGTTGTGTCTGATCTCAGCGCGCGTGGGTACACCAATGTACTAGCGACTTCGGTCATACACCTCCCGTTTGGCAAGTTGCCTAATAGGACTGCTCGAAATTCCACCGGAGATAGTGTTGAATTTGAAGGGCCGTCAGCTGCAGACCTCACCCAGTATGACATATTCCACATATCCACTCCCCCTACCTCGCTTCTCCTCGCACTTTCATCTCGGGTCCAGTCCCTTCGCATTTTCCCCACCGCCGCGCCCAACACATCGTCATCTTCGCATTTGTCGGATGCGCCGTCTGTGGCTCAATTCTCCCGCCGCCTTCTCGGACGGCGCTATGCAAAGCTGCTGACCCTATCGACGGCTGGCATCATTGGTATTCTGGTCAACACCCTTTCCGTTTCGAATTATCTCTCCTCATTGGATGCCATTCGCAAGCAGATTGCTGCGGCGGGAAAGAAGAGCTACACAGTGGTGGTTGGTAAGCTGAACCCGGCGAAGCTCGCAAACTTTGCCGAGATTGATGGTTGGGTCGTTGTTGGTTGTTGGGAAAGCAGTCTGGTCGAGGATGATGCGTCCTTTTATAGGCCAGCCATTACCCCCTTTGAGCTTGAAGTAGCCCTCATGAAGGATGAAGAGCGGGTATGGGGTGACAAATGGTGGGGTGGCATCGAAGCTGTCAAGGCACCACCAGAAGGCGCAGACACGTCTGCTGGAAAAGAAAAACCCGCGACCGAACCGGACGGACTTGCAGCACCTGATGCTCAAGACGACGATGATGAGTCGGCACCACCAGAGTTTGACCTCCGCACAGGCAAGCTGGTCAGCCGGAGTCGCCCGATGCGTGGTCAACGGGTTGCAAATGCCAGCACAGGGGACGATTCTACGCCCCGCGCACCAGTGTCTGGCGAAGTGGCACTGCGGCAAAAGGCAGAGGTTGCCACAATAAATGGAGTGGTCAGCCCTGGCGCCGAATTTCTGCGGTCTCAGAGGACCTGGACAGGTCTCGGAAGCGACTTTGATACCGAAGAGAGGAGCACTGTGGTAGAGGAGGGACGTAGTGGTGTCGCCAGGGGCTATACGGTTGGCAGTGATGCCGATCGCTCATGAAAATTCAAAGCCACCTTGGCAGCAATCTGAAAAGAAAAAAGAAACAAAAAAGAACCCCCCACGATGGCTGCCACAAGCACTCGAATATATCCCGCTATTTGAATTCATAGAGAATGCTCCCTATTATCGACAACAGAGGGATTTTTTGGGTTCCGTCGGTCCTGGCCTGCCATATGCTCACCACAATAGTCCCATAGAGCTACCTCCACGGGATCAATACGTAGGCCACAAGAGGCCAAAGACTGGTCAAAGGTGTTCAGATCGTTGGAATCACCATACTCATTGCGAGACATACGGACTATCTGGGCCGTTTGGCGGTATGAATTGTCTCGAAGAGGTTTGGAGGCTCAAGCCGGATACTAGCGCCTACCGATGTGATGAGCATGTCTGGCATAGCCATTGATTTTGGGGGAAGTCAGCCACGAGGTTGCCTTTCCTCGTCCTTCTGCCTCCCGACATGAACTTCATGCTCAGCCCACAAGGCCACGTACCTTAGGTGCTGCTCGAGTGGCGCAGTCAGCTTTCCCGCGCCTTGTGGGACCACGCGGGATTCCCTGTTCTCTCCGAATTTGTTCTCAGCACTGGTGTTCACGACCAGAAGCTGCGTGTCACCTTCAGTGTCCCAGTCCAGCCACCCATGCTCCTCGTCCGCGATGACGGAGCGTCGAAGCTACATCTTGTCGCGCGATGCCCCGCCCAGCCACGGGTAAGATGTGGTGGCAATCACGCTGCAGACGAGCTCGGCCTTGTTGGCAGCATCCGGGACGTCCAAGTCCAGCTTGAATCTGAGGACGTGGTTGTGCATGCCGCCTCTTGTTGTCGTGTATGGCGAAGTAGTAGTCCTAGTTCTTCCCGCGGTGACCCGCCTGGAACCAAAACTCCGGATGCTCGTCATGGTGTCAAGAAAAGATAGAGGCAAGGAATAGTCCAGCGGATACTAACATGATGTTTGATCACTCGCCGGCATCCTCCACCGAGGTAAGGCTGAGCTCAAGCTACTCCAGAAACCATTCTGTCACGGATTCAGCCTCGTCCTCGGTTGTTTGTCGCCACAATTTACTATTTGGTGCCGTTGTTGTCGCCGGAGGGCTTTGAATGCCTTGCCGCGCATACCCGTATCTCCATGATCTTCCATGGTGCCTGTCAACGGCGCCACCGGGCTACTGGCCGAATGTACCGCTTACGGAAAGGCAAATCAGGAAAACAAATATGAAGGACATGCGGAAGGAGTTGCACTGTTCAGTGATAATGGAAGCGGCGGTTTGAATGCGCAAAGACGTGTGTTAACCTAGCTACATGAGGTACCTGTCTTGGGCTTTCTTGTCAGGAGAAATGTTGTAATAAATTCAGCTGCCTGGTAGCTGCCGTCCCTTGTATACCATCAAATCATAGAGACCGCAGTGAATGGCATGATATGACACCTATTTTCGATCAAGATCTGAGGCTAGACAGGAGGTGGATCGATCTTTGTTAAGTAGACATTTTAGGGACAAGAAAAAAAAAATCAGTGACTTTGAATTTTGGGAAATGGTGGTTGCATATGATGCCGAGTTGATCTTCGAGGGTCTGAAGACCAGGCTGCCTGGCCATCATCTGGACGCCCTGCTTTATTTGCGCTAGCAACACACACACTCCTTCCCGTGGAATCCAAAGTCGTTCAGTAGCTTTGGTGGCTTTTCGTCGCCGACACGAGGCCCGCAAAACGGTTCGGCATATCGCATAACGCCATCAAGACGGGTGGTTCTCGGTGAAGTCAGCGCAGGGGAGACAAGTACAATGCTTCCGCGACCTCCCACTCCTTACATGCATGGGTGTGCCATGTTTTGAAGGACGCAAAAGCTTTATCAATAGATGGAACAGGGAGGCGACATGATGCACTCTCGAGTAGCGCTACCCCTATGTTGCTTGGTATGATCATTTTGATCAAGGCGTGCCGGTTCTGCGACGTATGAATGGCTCCGTTTGTTTTTAGTGCAAGTGGTGATAGTGTTCGTTTGTATTGGGCGGGGTATGCCAAGTCCAAGATCAGCAAACAAACATCGGGCCTTCTTATTCTGAACTAAAACAGAGTCAGGTTGCGGCTCCCATGCTCAGTCACTTGAAGCGGTGGATTTTTTGAGGGAAAAGGGCAACAATCAACTACAGGTCAAAGCTTGTCCAGAGTTGTTGCTTGGCGATTTGCGCCTATAACTAGCTGCTCGTTGCAACGTTTCACTTGCTGAGTTGACCTTGCAGAAAGTGGGTTCTGTTATCTACAGTACAGTACCAGCTGTACTCGGTATACTGACAAGGGGCCCCTAATGTAACCGACTTGTTGCTGCGAGATTTGCGTAGAAGAGGGGGAATTCAACAGGGGATATCAAGCGAACCAAAAAAGAGCCATTGACGTCGCGTCGCAAGCGCTTCCGAGCAAGTAACAACAAAACAATGTGGGGGAACAACAAGGTAGCAACAATAGGATCGCAGTTATGTGGTATCCGAGGTCGACAGGGGCACAGTGGGCATAGTGGGCATAGTCTGGCAACTATATTGATGCTGCTTCTCCCCGATGTGTCGAATGAAAAATTCCCAGTCCTTGTGTGCGCCAACTAGGCAAGGAAGGCCCAGCAAATCTCCCTTCCATGATGCGCTCGCTTGTTGCTTTCACCCTGGCACTGGTCACGGTCAAATCCGCCATTGCTTTCCCAGGCATCCCGACTACGTCCTTCACGCAGAATGGCGATGGAGTATTGGACCTGACGGGACTCAAGGCAATTGTGGTCGACGAGCTGCATGCCGACTCCAGAGACACCAGGGGTTCGACCCTGATCCCACCGACTCTCGAGGAGTTTGCCAAAACCTTCGCTTCTGATGTCAAGTCCGTGTTTGGTCACGAAGTTTCCGTGACACGTGGTCCCGATGCTACTCCTGGCACCATCTTCTTGACGCTGGGAGAGGCTGGGGACTATCTTGACGTCGCCGGTCGGGAGACCTCGGAAGGCTATACTTTGGAAACGGCCAACGAGGGCGTCACCATAACAGGTGCAAGCCCTCTGGGCGTCTGGTGGGGAACCCGGACTCTGGTTCAGCAAGCCCTACTCGGTCAAGGGTCTCTGCCCATTGGGCATGCCATTGACAGTCCCGGCTGGAACAGCCGAGGCATGATGGTAAGCCGATTTCCCAAGAAACAAGGCTAGCCACAACTGACAATCCCATCCAGATTGATGCTGCAAGACACTATTATCCTGCAGAGTTCCTCATCGAGATGTGCTCCTACATGTCGTTTTTCAAACAAAACACATTCCAGCTGCATCTGTCTGATAACCTCTGGAACAACGCGCGCATATATACCTATGAGCGCCAGATGGAGCTGTATGCTGCATTCAGACTGGACTCGGACGATCCAGCTGTGGCCGGCCTTAACAAGCGCCAAAACGAGTCGTACACACGCGAGGTCTTTGATGAAATCCAGACCAAGTGCGCAGCAAGGGGCGTCACCATCCTACCGGAGATCGAGACACCAGGTCATGCGCTCGTCATCTCGCAGTGGAAGCCCGAGATAGGCATGACTTCCGACTACAGCCTGCTAAACATTTCGCATCCGGATACGATCCCGACTGTCAAGGAGATCTGGCGAGTGTTCCTGCCCTGGTTCCAGAGCAAGGTTGTTTCCATCGGCGCGGACGAGTACAGGGACGAGTCGCTTGAATCATCGTAAGTTTCCATTGCTCCCGCCTAGGCTTTGCTTCGCATGCCTGTTATACTCACCCAAAATAGTGCTCTGGCCGAGGAATACACTCGCTTCGTCAACGAGATGAACGAATTCATTATGAGCACGTCTGGGAAAAAAGTCCGCGTCTGGGGAACATTTCCTCCGCGCAAGGGTGGACACGGTAAGCATGTGACCGCTGCAGCAGCTGAACTGAACTTCAAACCTTCTCAATGTGCTGAGTTAACTAGCTGATCCAAGCTAACATCCTGTTCTGTCAGTCGATACGAGCGTGTCTGTACAGCATTGGGCGCCCTGGGAAGCCGAACCTGTCTTGGACTGGCTTCCCAATGGTTACAGTGTGATGAACTCGGGGGATCGTGTCTACATCGTGGGCAAGTGGTCTGAGCCATACCCTCAGGAGCTCAACCAAAGCTTCATCTTTCATGGTGCACCAGGCGGCGGTGCCTTTGCGCCCAACATATTCGACCCAAACAATGCAACATTAAACGTGCCGCGAAACGAATCCAAGATCGAGGGACACATTGCGCCGTTGTGGAATGATTATGGACCCAACTCTACGACGGTTCTCGAGACATACTGGTCGTGGAGAAAGGGTCTGCCCGCACTCGCGGACAAGCAATGGGGCGGCGAGCTGACGGAAACCGAGTATCCTGCACTGTTCGCAGCGTTGCAACCCCATGTTCCGGACCAGAACCTTGAGCGCAAGATTCCGTCCCAAGGTCCGACCATCCTCGAGTACAACTTCGCCAGTGGCCAAGCGGACCAAGGCAGTCAGATCCAGGACCTATCTGGAAACAACTATCATGCGACTACCACATGCACCAACAGCAACGAGGGCATCCTGCTCGACCCGTCATGCAGTGTCAAGACGCCGCTGTCATCCAAGGGGCGCAACTATACGCTCTCCTTCTCGATCAAGCCGACATCGGATGCAAAGGGCCCCATCTTCACGGGACCCGATAGCGCACTGTGGTACGGCAACGGCACCGTCGACCGCGTCATGATGTTCTCGGGCGAGAGCGTCTACGCGCTGAACTACACGTTCCCTGTCGGGGAATGGGTTGATGCGAAGCTCATCGGTAGCGGCGACAGAACGTACCTGGACGTGAGCGCAAGCAGCGGAGGAACCACCTCGCCGACGGGGCCGATGGAGTTCCTGACGATCATTGGGTGGAACGGTGAGAGGTTTGTGTGGGAGAAGATGGCTTTCGAAGCCCCACTGGCCACCATTGGAGGTGGCGGTTTTGAGGGGGTAGTCAGCCGAATGAAGCTGGTGGACAATTGAGGTTTTCAAGGTGGTTGGATGGGGGGTTAGGAGACAAGCCTGTAGCTAGCGTCGAATAAGGCTCAGAATTAGTTGTTAGCCTAACCTATGATACCTGACCATCTTGCGAGTGGGAACTAGACTAGACTCGACTAGAGATGGCACGTGAAAACTGTGCGGTGTTGTGCATGACATCCATGTACTTACTGTGCTAGGTTCTAGTTCTGGCAACCTTGTCCTCCGTAGCTTGGTGCGGCGCCAAGGGCCTCCCTTCCGTTCTTGCTTTTAGTGGGGTTTGGTATCTCCTCAAGGTAGTGGCAGCCGTGAGATAAACCAGCCAGGTAGCTAGCAGCGCCAACCACCTTCACCCACCACCTACGGAGTGGAGTAAGTTGATGGTACTGTAGAATTTACTTGGGTAGGGGGAAAAAAAAAAAGAGCTTGGACCACCCCTCCATCGTTCGGCAGCATTCATTTGTGCGTCGCTCCACGAGCCGCTTTCATCATTCCTTCGCCGCCCCTTCCGTCGGCTTTCTGCTCTGCACCCAAAGGCCAACAACTACTTGTTGCTCAACAGAAACCCACACGTCCTCTCGCCACAAACGTCTTCCAGGTTTCGAGGACACATATACTCAGAAATCAGCCATTAAACGGTACGGCGGCGAGCCTATTTGGTGGAACTTTACACTTCCCCCTCCGAGACCCCGACTCGGTTGTGCATGAACTAATTAGCCCTGTGTTTACGTCAACAGGAAGAAACCTGGCCAATCTTTTCCTCCACTCGACGTCACCACCGCTTCTCCCGCGTGCGCGCATCTTAGCAGAAGGCCCCCCTCCTCGCGACAGCCTCAATCTTCACGGGCAGCTTGACGAGCGATTTGCTTTTTGTTGTTTTTTCCCCCTCCGGTAAATCATATACAAGCCGTTTAAGCTTGAACAATCAGCTCCACTAAGCCGTTTGCACGCACACAACCGTCAAAATGTCTGGGGAAGCGTGGTTATACCTCTTCGCGGTACTGGTAAATGCCGTCAACCTGTTCCTGCAGGTCTTTTTCACCATCATGTACAGCGACCTGGAATGGTATGTGAGCTCCTTTGTTTGTTGCTGGCCGACTTTTTGCGCCGTTGTCTTGTACCGATCGCGCGCATATATCGCGCATATCGCGTCAGGGGTCTTGCATCAAAGATGGGATTCACCTTGCTAACCGTTGCCTGTGATGCATATAGCGACTACATCAACCCTATCGATCTCTGCAACCGCCTCAACACCTACATCATCCCCGAAGCCGCCGTACATGGATTCCTGACGTTTATCTTCCTGATCAACGGATACTGGCTGCCACTCATCCTTAACCTGCCCCTTCTCGGATGGAACATCAAGAAGTAGGTTTCATTCTAGATGATGCAAGGCCGTCGTCCATTGCGCCTTGGCAAACAGTTTGATGCTGACGCTATCTCGTGTCACAGGATCGTTGATAACGCGCATCTGTTGGATGCTACCGAGATCTTCAGGAAGCTCAACGTGCACAAGAAGGAGTCGTTCATCAAGCTCGGCTTCCACTTGATCATGTTCTTCTTCTACCTTTACAGCATGATTGTCGCTCTCATCAAGGACGAGTCACACTAGAGTGTCACCGCCCTCGCCTGTGCGGAGTTCTTGTCCATCGCGATGTTCTGCGGCACCATTGTGCTCTTGGACCTCCTGATAGGATCACCACTCCATCGTGCGTTCCTGGACCTCGCGCTTCGTGTGCAGCTTATGCCAGGGTATCATCTAGATCCTCTTGAGGCTCGCATCGCCGAAATAGAAACAAGGCGCAGATGGGAGGAAATGTGGAAAACCGACGGGATCTCGATCCGGAACGTACGGCGCAGGAGCGTTTATCCGGTTAACCCATGAACATGGTTTGCGATGAGGGCAAGAGGGAAGTGATGTTGATGAAGCCTTTTTCTGAATGAGATTCGGGGCTGGCGTTATATGGAGGAAGAGAGGCACTTTTGACACGTTTTTATACCAAACGCTGCCAGGAGTGTTTTGGGTTTCCTTGTCGAGGCCCGGGACATGGATGGTTACGATATGGCTTATCCTTGGGTGGCGATACCTGGTTTATTGGTGCAAGAGGTGTTCGGCATGATATTTCTCATAAATAGTAATGAACAGCCTCAGCGATTTGGCTAATGCCCTTGGACGAGTGCGCATTGTGGGGTGCACGTGCCTCATCTTTTTTGACAGACCTTGGAAGATGCTCAACTTTGGAGAATTGAGGAAGGGAATAAGAATACAGTGGTTGCCGGTAAATAAACATTGTTTTTT
>NC_043741.1:5623990-5631258 GCF_004337985.1 Pyricularia pennisetigena
AAAAAAAAAAAAAAAATACTCCAAAATCCTATGACTGTGCTGTAAATCCATCATAAAGCCATTCCATTCATACCTATCCCATCTACAACGTGATGCATGCCGGCCGGCAGTAGAGTGGGTCCCCACTTCTAAGACCCAGTTTTTCCAATCGCGGCTTCAGTGATAGGTTGCTAGGTAGTCGAACGTCGGCGACAGAAACACTTTCTACTTTCTACGAAAGATATTCAACTCTACTATTCTTCGCCTTTCCACGCAATCCAAAAGCCATAGACCGCCTTGGTTATCATCACCCCTTCCGGAGCTGTCTGGGTATGACGTGAGACCTTTTCGAATCAAAAACGCACTCCCAAAACCACCCCCAACCGCCGAATCGCAAAAGGCACCCGTAGAAAAAAAAAAAAAACAAAACCATGTCCGGCTTCGGGGAGTACGCCCCCAACATGGTGCCCACGGACGCGCTCGTGGTGCGCGACCAGGCCGAGCCGGCCCACGAGCTGGTCCAGTACACGGGCGAGGACCTGGCGCGGCCCACGTTTGGGCCGTCGAACCCGTTCCGCGACGACTCGTCGGCGGCGTCCTCGTCGCAAAAGCGCAAAAACGTGCTCACGGGCTTCGCTGAGGAGACCTTTGTGTCGGAGCACACGTTCCGCAGCAAGCACCGGGCGGTGGAGCGGCGCGGCGGTCCCGAGCGCGAGTTTCAGTCCGGGGCCGAGGTCAAGGCCGAGGCGGCGAGGATACGCAAGACGCGCGAGGGCAAGGGCAGCGCGCTCGTCGCCGAGGGAGACGGCGAGTACAAGGGCCCCTGGGCGTCGTACAAGTCTAGACAGGGCCGCGGGGTCGAGGTTGGGCTTGAGGGTGGCGAGGAGCTGGCGAGCGACGAGGAGTACGAGATTGTCGAGGTCGAGGACGACGAGGATGAGGATGTCGTGGAGAGCGGCGCGGTCGTCCAGCCGCCGGCGGAGGCGTTGGCGAGGCGGCAGCAGGTCGAGGATCTCGGCGACGAGACGACGACTTTCCACGGCTCAGAACTCTACGACTACCAGGGGAGGACTTATATGCACGTAAGTTTGTTCCGCATCTGTGACGTGTGGCCAAAACGCCGCTTGCGCTGCTTCACTACTGACACACTTGTTTCCCTCGACAGGTTCCTCAAGACTTGGATATCGATCTACGGAAAGAGCCAGGGAGCACAACAAATTACATACCCAAGAAAATGGTGCACCAATGGAAGCACCACACAAAAGCCATCACCTCACTCAACTTCTTCCCCAACTCGGGCCACCTCCTACTATCCGGCAGTGCAGATTCGACCGTCAAGATATGGGACGTGTACCACCAACGAGAGCTGCTGCGGACGTACTCTGGACACAGCAAATCTCTATCAGACACCACATTCAACACGAACGGCGACAAGTTCCTATCAGCTTCTTTCGACCGCATGATGAAACTCTGGGACACGGAGACGGGCAAGTGTATCGCCAAGTTCACGACGGGCAAGACGCCGCACGTTGTGCGCTTCAACCCGACGTCAGAGCTCGGGCACGAGTTCCTCGCCGGCATGTCGGACAACAAAATTGTGCAGTTCGACACGCGGGCCGGCAACGAGACGGTGCAGGAGTACGACCACCACCTGGGGCCCGTCAACACCATCACCTTTTGCGACGAGGGCCGGCGCTTCATGACGACGTCGGACGACCGCACGCTCCGCGCCTGGGAGTACGGCTTCGGCGTCCCTATAAAGTATATTGCCGAGCCGTACCTGTTCGCCATGACGCGCGCCGCCACCCACCCGTCGGGCAAGTACGTCGCCTACCAGAGCTCCGACAACCAGATCGTCGTCTACTCGAGCAACGATAAGTTCCGCCAGAACCGCAAGAAGAGCTACCGCGGCCACAACAACGCCGGCAGCGCCATAGACATCGACATCAGCGCCGACGGTCAGTTCCTGGCCAGCGGAGACACGGGCGGATACGTTGTCTTTTGGGACTGGAAGAGCTGCAAGATGTTCCACAAGATTCAGGCCGAGGATGGCCAGGTCAGCTGCGTCAAGTGGCATCCTCAGGAGAGCAGCAAGGTCGTCACGGGAGGCGCCTCGGGTATTATAAAATTCTGGGACTGATGGGCAATGGTAAAATGGCTCAAGGACTTGTTTTCTTTTGCGGCCAAAAATATTTAGCCTGTCGGCTTTAATAAGAAATGAAAGAATCAAGAAAGAGTGTGCCTTGACCTGACTGTGACTGTTTTTTTTTTTTTTTTTTTTTTCCAGCTCGGGAAGAGTACTTTTAACACCCCCCTTTTCAAAGACTGGTTTGTACGCGGCGGTGATTGCGAGGTCGGGTGACGGAACGAAACCATTAGGCTTTAGACAGTTGAGGCACCAAAATCATGTCTTTTGGGTGCTTCCCTCACAATGACCATGTTCACAACCAGACAGTATTTATCGCGACTCGACATCTCGGCTTTGCGACTTTAAAGCTCAAAAAGCGCACCACAATCTTGAGAACAAGACACAGGTTCCAAAAAAGGGGACTTGAGTTGGTGTCCCATGTGAGCGACATTAAATTGTTGATATCAAGAGGCATGCTCATTAAGCCTGGGCGGCTTGGAGCCAGGGTATTGTACAGGAAAGAATAGACCAAAAATGAAATACCATGAATTAATAATAACAAAGGAAACAATGCAAATGAGAAGAGATAAAAAAAAAAAAAAGATAAAAGAAGAGAAGAAAAGAAAATCACGCTGGCTAGAATATGCAAGCCCACCCGAATGCTTTCGACAACCCCCTCGTCTAGTCGCGTAAACTCGCTTCCATTATGTGTGGCCCTGGCGAGCCATGCTGGGGTCATATTTCATATACAAGACATTATGTACAAACATTGTGGGAGTGTGAAAAAGTGGCGTGAGAGAATCACTGAGAATGTCGGTCGAATAGCGCCTATAAAGGAGCTCAGTCGTGATCATATGAAGCCCGGAGGAATGCCGGCGTTTTGCGGAGGTATTGGGGCCGCTGAGGTGGCTGGCGGGATCGGGGGTGGTTTCGACGCCTGTGCGGTACGTAGCGGGGCCGGCATAGTGAAGGATGAAGCCTGCCCCGAGGCTTCGGAGTCCTGTGAGGCTTGGTGTTTATGTGACGCAAAAGTATCGTCCGGCATTTTGTTGGATCCCTGGTTTGGACTCGACAAGGCGTCCTTGGACGATGATAAACCACGCTTCATCATACGTCCCAGTACCGTCACAAGTTCGCAAGCGTCATTAAACATATCGTTATCGATGCCCTCTGATGCTTCGTACACCTCAGTAATGGTGTCCTTGGCGAGCTTTCGGCTGCCCGGTCCGTCGTGCATGCATTCGTACAAAAATGCGGCGTACTCGGTCTTGACTGATAGCCGTAACGAGTGTGATCCCCATAGCAGCTCCTCCGCCATCGACACTGCCTGCTTAAAGTAGGTGTGTGCCACGGGCAGAAAGTTACCAGCTGGAAGGAGAAAAGATGCCGGTGCTTCAGGCGCAAACCCGGGTGGTGGACGCACTGTCCCACCTACGGGGTCTCCTTCTACTTCGTGGTTTGATTGCCCAGATATCCTCTCGCCAACATTAAAGCTATAGTCATTACTCGCTGGGCCCTTGCCTTTGTCGAGCCGATGCTGCTCGTTGGATAGACTTTTGATCTCGGGCGAGGCGGCGCTCATAGTTGATACCGGAGGCTGGTTGTGGAAGAGAACAAAGATGTGGTAAAAAGAAGCCCGCAGCTTGTACGCAAGCACCTTCAGCTCGACGTAATGGCCCACCAATGGCAGGACGTACTGTTCCAACATGACCAGCCCTTGATTTGACAGCCATATTATATGAAAGTAGAGATCCAGTGAAGGCGTCTCTGTCCCTCGAGAGGTTTCAAGTCGTCTTTGCTTCCGGGCCTTTACCAGCTGCTGAGAAAGACTTATGGAAAGACCTAAAATCTTGAAGAGCATCGATGCCAGGAGGGGATTCTCAGGCTCGACTGTCTTGGCAAATTTGCCGAGGAACTTTTGATCCACTTCGGAAGACGCCATCAGGCAGGCAGGCGAGTTCTCCGCTGTGGACGATATCTATGTTTGTTCATTAGTCGCTGCGTAGCCTTCGAGCGTTTGCTGTGACAGGTCGATCACCCGGCTATCAGGAATTTCTCAATACATACCTCGATTTCCTTTCTAGACCTTTACTTTGGTCTGGAATCCCGTGAAGACGTTGAGAAATCCGGGTTGCTTTGATCTTGCGCCAGCCGATATAGTCTGGTGTGCTCTCCCGAGATGTCGAGAGGTGCCCAGCCTGCAGAGAACCAACGGCGATGCAAAAGGCCTGGGCGTTGGATGGCACAAAGGTTTCCACGGGTGTCGATAGGCTGACGGGTAGGACCACAGATTCACAAACGCCGCGAACGCCAAAGCCCGGGTCAAAATGAGCAACAGAAAATAACAGCTCCTGGACCCGAGTCATATCATAGCAGAAGGTTGCTGAGAAGTCGTCAAGAAATTATGCGGTGATTAATGGGGAAACGAACGTCTTTGACTATTTTCCGGTCCTGGTCATGCGCTGGGTTGAAATGAGCGTGATCTGAAGTTTGGCCTTGATTCACCGTACGAGGATTTCGTCAGCTCCCACTCAGACGTTCCTTTCTTGCACTACGCCAAGCAAGCAGGGCAAATCTGCCCTTATTGGTGCAACGGTGGCCAATTCGAGTTGAGAATGGAGGCCACCGGATGTGGAGAATGTGAGCCGAATTAAAAGGCCAATGGCAACTGGCCGTTCCGGGCGGCCGGGTCCTTTGGGTCCTGGGAGCTCTCAAATCGGTGACGTCCAGTGAATCTCGAGTCCCGAGGGGGTGGAGATGCAAGAGAAGGCGGCCGGTTGTTTGAGGCTCAAGTCTGGATGGAGGTGGGCGGAAGGGTGGCTGGGCTTAAGCTCGAATCAAGCATGACGACGCAGGCAGGTATATGCAGGTCGATCCTGTTGGCCGGGATGATTTCATATATGAGCCGGCAGAGGGTGCGTCTGGAAGAACCCTCCTTGCCGATACGATAGGCGCCAAGAGATGGAACTCCCTCCGTGGTCCTCCTTGATGCTAAAAGATGCTGCAGTATCGGCACTGGCGTTTGCTATCTTGACAACTCCCCGTTTCAGAATTCCTGTGTTGTTTGGCGACAGGACAAACAGGCACAAAAGGAAGGGCGACCAGTTGCAGCGACGAAACCGAAACCCCCAAGAAGCGGTGAAGCAGGATGACCGTCCGGGAAACCTGTTGTGGGGGCCCAGTTTTCCCCGGTCCACGGGACAAGATCTCGGGAGAAGCTGTTCGGGACCACAATGGGGGTTTTTTTTTTTTTTTTAGGAAGAACAAAAAATTTGTGACAGAATCTTGAAGCTTCCAATCCAAAAATGACGACTTAAACTGGCTCAGACTTCCAATAGATGTAAGCGTAGGTCGATGTCAACCCTGTAAAGTCGTGCTTGTCTTTGGTAAGCGCGTTTTTGGTGCGCTAAGAACAGACAGCGCCGAGTCGGCAACCGGCGCTACCTGAGCAAAAAATTAAAGAAATAAAAATTTAAAAAAGTCGAAAAATGGCGACCACGTAAACTAGCCTTCAACCAAAAGAAAGGTTACCTCGGACTTTTTGGTAAAACGGTAGAAGAATCTAGCCGTTAAACTTTTTGAGTGACACGGACGCACAAACGAAAAGAGCTGAAAATATAAATAGAAAACAAAAAAGTCAACGAGGCGCGTAAGATAAAACGAGCGTGATGCGGCCCAACAAATGATGGGAGTCGCCGCAAGTGGTAGGTATTAGGTGACTCTTTTTCTCTCTCTCTCTCTCTCTCTTTTCTCTTTCTTTGCTGACAGGCGTGGGGTCCACCAGTGAGACAAAATAGCCCTGCTTGACTTCTCCTGCGTCTGGGATGAGAAGATGGTGCGGGAAAGAGGAGAAAGAAGAGACACAATATGCGATCTCAGATAAGTGCCAATGCACCCTCATGCATTTCTCTCCGGTTCGCAGCCCGCTCGTTCGCAAATGCAGTTGCGGTTGCAGCGCAGTTGCAATGCAGCTCAGCGCAAGGATAGGCGGGGAATCCCCAGGAACACGACAGGGATCAACGTTCCTGACGGTTTTATCTTTTTTTTTTTCCTCCTTTCGTTTCTTTTCTCTGGTAGTTTCGTTTTGTTTGTTGGTTTTGGCGCCTTCTTTCACAAATACTGTCGGTTATGGCCTCCAATGATGGCCGCGTCGAAGCGCGCGACTGCAAGGTGAGTTGGCCTCGGCTCGGTTCATACAACCGCTCGATTCCCGACCTCACTCCGCTTTGCCGGCAGAATCCAACTTAGTCGAGCGCGCCCTCGTCAATTGCAGAAAATGACCCAGCAGACAGACAGGCCTCCACTATCTGCTTGATCTCTGGCTGCCTTAAACCACACCCGCTTCTGCTGCTTGCTGCAGCGCGCCTCGCCTCACCTCGCCTCCTCCCCAAGCCCTCCTGCAGCATGCAGCTCCGGTTTTTTCTGGGGCGTTCGGGAGCGGGTGGCTGGCCGAGACCTGGCTGTCAGACTAGCGAGCGCGGTTGGACTTGGGTGCGTTACGTGACGTTTGGTTGAACGTTCTATTCTCGAGGCTGCATGTCAAAAAAGGGTCAAGAAGAGGAAGCATAAAGAAAAACATGCGTTACAGAGTTCGGATGGGCGAACAAATTTCATTTCAAATTACATAGATACAAGGTAGGACGTGCCGCTACCGGGATGAAGCGCTTTGTCAACCCCCCTCAGAAATGAGCATTACCTCAAATCCATTTGACCTTGTTCGCAACCCTGTACAGCATACTTGGCAGAACCTCAGCCGGGGATTGAGGCTAGCAAGCTACGTAGTAAGTGCCAGGCTGCCGGGTTTGGTAATATTATCTTGACTTCAGTAAAATCACAAGATACCTATGTACAGTACAATATGTACAGTAAACACATGTTCGCGCACAATCCAACAGGGCCAAACACGGGAAGGCGCTCTCCTTCAGTCACTTGTCTCAGACATGCAGGCAGCCACCAGACGCAACTAAGCGCACGCGGTTCCGCTGTCTGGTGCATTGGGTAAGGTACTTCAGACTGTGACTGTACCGGTAGATGCCGCCTGTATAATAATAATAATAATAATAATAATAATAATGCATGCGTTCCCGCCCTTTGTAACTCTTGTTGGGACAGCGACGAGACCTTGGTTTACTTACTCCCCACCACCCCCCCCCCCCCCCCC
>NC_043741.1:5631620-5638676 GCF_004337985.1 Pyricularia pennisetigena
AAAAAAAAAAAAAAAAAAAAAAAAACGCATTTACATGCCTTGATTATTATTGCCAAGGACAGTCGCGTGGTTACTTCTCCCAACCCGATATATCATCAACCAAAGACGAATACGCACGATGTCGCAATAAAAAGCACTCACTGCCCATGAAATAAAACCGGAGACCCCTGCATTGCAACATGGCCATGCTACTTGCTACCGTATCGGCCATATCAGGAACAGGATATGTAGCAAGTCCCCAAAACAGCAGCCGCCCGCCGTTCATTTCAGGGGTTTCGTTTTGATTCGAGTAACAAACACGATTTTGTTAAAAAAAGGAACCGAGGTTTAGCTATGCTCCTCCCACACCCACTTTTTTGCTTGAGATTATTCCTACATTCATCATCCTCATCCATCCTTGTAGCGATCCATTGAGGAATATGTACCGCTATAAACACAAAGAAATTCGTCTGGCAACCACGTTCAATCCATAAAAGTGCGTACTACAAACAGAGGGGGTATAGTATAGTCGCAAAATGCAAGAAGAAAGAGAAAGAAGAAAAAAGGAAGAAGAGAATGAAATGTAAAAATTATCAAACCAAAACGCCTCCCCAGGATAACATGATAGTGTAGACCCAGCTCAACCCCGCGCAATTGCACCTCGGTGATGCCTCGCGGAACTCGGGCCCAGTTTTCGCCTGCGGCTGCCAACCAAGCCATCGCTGTCATAAAATCCTCTTCCAAAGCGCTCGTGACCGATGGTGATGATTTTTATGATGTTTCCAAACGCAACGGCGACGCTCCCCATACCGACCTTGACCATGGGGCCGAGCTCCGATATCATGAGATGCTGATCCAGCAAACCATCCTCATCCTCCAGCATTAGTGGCCTCGTGTTATAGTCGCCCTTCTTCTCGAGCTGCGTGACCGTCCAGACCTCGTGGTTGTCCTCAGCTCTGTTGCCAGAGAGGTATTGCAGCGGTGGCGTGGCCCTTCGCCGCCGCACTTTTCCGTTTGTCTGTACAGGCGGCTCGGGCGGCGGCGTCGACTTCCTGGGGCGCTTTTGGCGGATTCCCACTACGCAGCCACTCGGCAAGGCCGCCCATAGCCCCGGATTTTCCACGGTCCGCCTAATCTCTCGGGTTTCCTTCCATGAGCATCCTCCGCAGGCACCAGACGGAGAATTCCGAATGCTGATGGTACCACCCTCCTCTGCGGTTGGTAGGTACGTCTGCAGGATACAATCGCCTGATTCCGCCTTTACGTAGACCAATGTGAATGAGCTGAGCCCTTTGGCGCCGGACTCTGTCTTTCGAGGATATGAGTGAAAAAAGTTCAGCGTCCTGGGCTGGATTTGGTCGGTTAAAAACGTATGAATGACAGAAGATGTGGCGAAGTCGACGAGTTCCACAGACGATGTCCGGACAGCCAGATATGCCGAGTATGACGGCATAGGGAGAACTGCGTGTATGTCCTTTTCGCCCGACGGAAGCTTGACCTCCTCCGTCTCCCACTCATCGCCGATCGTTGTCCCCTTGTGTATACATGATCGTCGAGAAAGAGTCAGGAACGACGTAGCTTGACTCGAAGTAGCTGAAGGGCCGGTTAGCTGCGTCCAAAATCGTTTGTTTGCCATGAAATTTTCGTGGGGAAATCACTTACGATTGTCTGCAAGGGGCACCGCGCAGCTCAGTGAACTCCTGCAAACAACATACTCCCTCGCCTCGCCTCTATCGGGCCAGACCTCCACCATGGTGCCGTTTCGTCTCATCAACACAATCGAAAGATCGGCGCCTTTCCGTCTGTTACTAAAGTAGAATGCCTCGGCTTTTTGGCCATAGAGTTCAACTTCTACGGACGGACCCCAAGTCCGTCTGCCTAAATCCCACAGCCGAACTTTTGACAAAGACAGCAGTGCAAGCCAGTGCGATTCATCGTCGATCGCCATTCCGAGCACTGGGAATGGATCTCTTTCCGGGACATCTGGACTCGTCACAACGTAGCTTGTGCCCAAGAATCTGACATCCCAGACCCAGATCATTCGGTCGAGGCCGGCCGAAACCACGCGTCCGTCCGGGGTAGCTGCCATCATGGCTACATCCAAAGTGTGGCCGCAATTCACTGTCTTGACCGAGATCAACGGATCATCGTCCACTTCATCCTCGCACCTTGCTCCGGCGATCTCATCCCATAGTAGATAGTTGAGCAAAAGTCGAACAAGGGCCAGGAGAACGACTATGGCGAGTAGGAGCGGCAAGGTTTGGTGGTGTGCGAAATCGTATACTGCTGGAAGTAGAATACGTTCGCCCCTCGGGGGGTTTCTGTCGGATCCCTTCATAACGAAAACAAGTGGGTCATAAACACGTGCGACATAACTATGGGCTTTGGGCTTCACCACGTGTATCACCTCCCTTGCTGTATCGTGATCCTGGAGACGTAGCCATGAGGTAGGGCTTCTTGCCTGATGGACATCAACTAGCAAGGATGACTTGGATGGGTCGGTAGCTTTGCTCCTCCCAAACATCCTACCCAAGGTTCGGAGGACCGTTTCGCTCTGGAAAAAGTGCCATTGTGCAACGAGAACAAAGGCGAGCATAACAATAATCCCGGCGATGCGAGTAGATAGCGCGATTTTCCCCTGCAAAAGCGGCTCAATCCAAGACGTCTGAGGGCGTTCCTCAGAAACGGCTCTGGTATGTTTCTGAGATGACTTCTCGAGAGCGTCGCTGAGCTCAGTGCGCCTTACTTCGACGCTCAAAACTGACAAGAAGAACGTCGACAGATAAAAGAAGTCAAAAAGAATTGCGATTGCCGCGAAAGCGCAAAACGCCGACACTCCCGGGAAGACAACACGAGACAAGCCCAGTATGATGAGCAAATATTGCAGGACGCTAGCCAATGCAACATGCGCCGTCTCACCAAAGGCCTGGCCGATCCTGTTGCCAGTGCTGTCCTCCGAGGGAGTCACGATGACAGCGTTGATGAGCCTGAACATGTTCTCCAAGCTCATCGACCAGACGACGATGGGGTAGGCAGCCTGAGGAATCCTGGACAGGTCGATCTTGAACACTGCGCAAACAGTGAAACTCGATATGACTGAGGCGAAAATCTGCACTATAACAGTAAGTATCAAGCCCGTCTTTGACTTGACTGCGCGCAGCTTCGACAGGCTGTGGAGGAAATAAATAAAGGTGAGAAAGTAGGCTAGGCTGAGCCATACTAGATCCCAGAAGGATATTGGTCGAAATTGGAACTCGTACAACTGGCTCGGCATGCTGCGCCCATCGGCAGGATAGGCCGTCCACTTGTGTTTCATGCGCAATGCCAGCGCTTCTGCTTTTCTTGCCCATTGGCGACCTACTGGAGAGTCTCGCAGGTGAACAAGTGTGATGACCAGCGCATCAGCGGCGACGAGGCGACGGTCCTCGAACCGCTTGCCACTGAAGACGATGGAATGTCGCAGCGTCACGTTTACCGATGTCGATAATGTCTTCTTGGCGTTGACGGTTCCGATTATGTCCGGGTCATCTATAATCTTCTGTGCATCACCAGACCAATACTGGAGCGGTGAATGGTAAAACCACGACATGTTGGTCCGTCCGTTGATGACGTGAAAGGTATCGCGCTCCTCCGGGGTCAAGTCGCCGTTGGGGAGCCCCGTGACGGTAGCCATGGCGAGGGGTCGTCTGGGATTGAAGTCCTTGGTGGAGCCTAGCAGTTCGTTCTGCAGCTCTAGAGCGCCCAGTATCACCTCGCGGTCCAAAGCCTTCATATAACTGCCATGCACCCAGATAGTGCGCATGATAACATCCGGCTCAAATCCGGCTTGCGCCTTGACAGCCTGCGCATCGGTCCAGACATGGTGGGGGAGGTTGGAGGCACCATTGGAGAAGTCGGTTGTGTATAGAAACGGAAATGGATATATCAAAACGGCCGCAACAGCGACAGCAAGCAAAAGTACTGTATCGACGTGTCGCGCAACGTAACGGCCATAACGAGTGAGGCTCTTTCTGAAAGGATGAGACGGCGCGAGTACAGGAGCTTCGGTAGTGCTGCTCAACGTTAGTAATTGCCTCCAAAGTATGGCACGTATTCTTCTGGTTCAGTGCAAGAAGCTGCTCCCGGCCGGGGAGCGGTCCTAACGTACCCCCGGAGCGGATATAAAAGGTACCAGATCATTGATACAGACTACGCTTCATACTATTGGTATGGAGCTGTTTGTTCTTCGGTTGGGAATAGAAGTCGAAGGATGCGGAGTTCATGGTCGAGAACTTGCAGAGAAGAGCTCTTTTTGAACGACCTGAGATGTCTGATCGGCCGACAAAAGTGGCGTGATGAATCTACTAGGCAAGAGGACCAATAAAAAAAAAAAAAAAAAGAAAGAAAGAAAACTAAAGGGAGCGAAGAAAGTGGTGTCGGTCAAAGAGCTACAGCTGCCGGGCTATCACCCTAGGCTAGGATGTTGGTTAGCCAGGCCGGTCTAGGCCGGCGCCAACCAACTAGAAATGTGTCTGCCAAGATGGTGGCAGGAACGTCAAGTTAACTGTAACGGTTCGCAGGGGACATCGGTGTGGCCTGGCGTAGCGGCGCTTTGTGGCCAACAGGATGGGCGTACCGTCGTGGCGGACCGCGCGACTGAGAGACGATCGGGGCAAGACGCGGGGGATCTATCGAGGAGTAGCGTGATTTGATGGTGACTAAAACCGTTTGGACGTTCGAAGATGGAACTTTTCCAATGGGCTAATTGTTGCGACGAAGGCCGCGGTGTTGGCTTCGCATAATTGGACGATATATTTACTCCTTTTTTTCTCCTTTAGTTTATTTTCTTGATCTCTGAAAATCTCGTTGATATGCCATGACATCCATGGGTCGACGGGAGGAGAANATATAGTCCAACCCAGATTTGTTTGATACACCCATCATGAATCTCACCAACTTGAACATCTTCAGTGTCGCATCAAACGCAAATGTTGCTAGTAAATATTAACAATTAAAAGATATCATCGACAGCCCAAACAAGCTTTTGCATATCATCCCCAAGCGTTCAACATTAATCACCTCCACAACCAACAACATCCGAACTCCCCCTCACAGCGCCTGCACGGCAAAGCTCCTGTCGGGGGTGACGACCTGCCCGTTGGGGATGTCGCGGTCGGCGTAGCTGGGGAAGGCGATGAGCTTCTTGCTCCAGTCGGCGACGCTCCAGGTGGTGAAGCCGTTGCCCGGGCCGAACTGGCCGCTCCAGCCGCTCGTGACCTGGTAGGGACCGCAGACGACGCCGCTGACGCTGGCCCGCGACGCCTCGGACGCCGCCTTGACCTCGTAGCTGCAGGCGGTGCCGTTGATGCCGAACTCGACCTTGCAGACCGTGTCGGCGTCGTTGCAGGTGCGCTTGAAGCTGTTGATGGTCCAGGTGGCCGCGACGGTGGAGACGGGAGCGGCGGCGGCGGTGGAGGCCAGGAGGGCGATCAGGGTGGTGGTTGAGAAGTGCATTGTGGTGTGTTTGGTGGTTTTTTTTTTTTTTTTTTTTTTTTTTTTTTGGTCAATGTGTGGTGGAGTTTCAATGTTCTGGCCAGAAAGCAAAACACAGTCTCATCAGCACAAACAAAGAGTGCGGAGGAAAAGAACCGCCTACACAAACTTGACACAGGTCATAATCATGTGAGTCTGCGTGTGTGTGGGCAGAGGCCAAAGAGGCTCGACTCCCTGGCGTCTGGGCTAGAAAGTCCCCTCATTGGCAGATTTGGCCGCAGGCGGAGTGTTTGGTGACACCATACTGAGTCGCGCCATGTCTTGTCCAAGTTCTTTGTTAGTCCCTGCTGAACACGAAGGGACAGGGTGTTGGAGGTTCCAAGATGATCGTGATAAGTCTCACTCACATTTTGGACCTAGCGCCATCAGGGCAGTCTTTTCGTACATAAAGCAGCCACTTCCCCAAGTCGGTATTTCCCTAGACTCGGAGCCTCTCCTGGCTCACTAATGGCTTCAAACGAAGTAGCTCTTGCTGATCGCGGGGATGCATCCGGTCCCATCTATTTGGCGTCCCCGCCTGGCCAAGTCTGTTCTTTGCTTGCACGTGGCAAATTGGCCTAAATTCGTCCGAGCAAGCGCAAAGCAAAGGGCGACGATATGTAGCAAAATGCCCAATTCTGGTAGGTATTTAACCCAATAATTTGGAACCTGCTGACTGTCGGCCCATCTTTGCCCTTTGTAAAGGAAGAGCAACATTTTGATACCAGAAGCAAGATACTTTGACAAACCTTCACAACTGAACCTTTTTTTCTTCTTCTTATAACTCGTTAAGTAGGTGGTAGGGGAGAGCATGCTTGTGTGGCCATGTTTGATGGCGGTGGCAGTTGGTGAAATGAGCATCAATACAGTAATAAAGTCGTACAGCAACAACTACCGAGGGAATACAAGCAGCAGCCAATGACTTAGAGTTTTTTCATGGTCCAGTCCTTCACTTCAGCCCACCAAAGTCCAACGTGGGGCGATCGTCATTTTAGAGCCAGGAAATCAAAATCAAGAGGCCAAATTGAGAAATGATTCATTGCCGATTATACAACAACATTCATCAGAATCCGAGTATATTTGGAAAGTCCAATTGCCGACAGTACGTGGTAAAAGGGAAAGAACACAAAGGAAAGCTTATCCTCATTGCCGGCCGGAGAAGCCTTTAGACTTGAATCAGGCACCCGACTGATCGGTTAGGTTTCTTCGAAAAGGGGAAAAAAGAAAGCTCGATCCTGTCGCTATGGAAGATTGTGCGCCAAATTTTTCCAGCTGGGATCCGACCTCAGAGCTGATCGTTACCTACAATGAGTTGAACAGCTCGCTGATCGAGGAGCTCCATGAGGAACCGAGCCCGCTAGAGTTCATGAGATATGTGGCTAGGAACACCCCGTTTGTCGTGAGAAAAGCCGCCAACGGCTGGCAGGCAACCAAGCACTGGGACGTTTCGCTTCTCAAAGAAACTCTAGCCGGACAGGAGGTTAATGTTGCTGTGACACCTGAAGGGTATGTTTTTTGTAGTGGTTTTTTTTTTTTTTTTTTTTTTTTTTTTTTTTTTTTTTTTTT
>NC_043741.1:5638788-5712362 GCF_004337985.1 Pyricularia pennisetigena
CACACACACAAAAAAAAAAAAAAAACGTACTTCTTATGTGCGCTAAGAGGGACCTTTACAGTACAAGGCTGATGTGCGTTTGAAACCCTTTCCCCCCTCCAGGAATGCCGATGCCCCGACAAAACTATTAGACGGCAGTTTAGTGTTTGCCAAGCCGTTGGAAGAGAACCAGGCTTTTGGCGATTTCATAGACTTTATCGTACGCCAAGAGAAAAATCAAGTAAATCATGACGACGAGATACGATATGCCCAGACCCGTGAGCCTACCCTGCCATGCCCCCTGCAGAGCCTTGTCCCGTCGTTTACTGCACGTCTCACTCATCACTAGGAGGCTTTAGCTCAATCAACTGAACAATAGAAAATGACAACCTCCGACATGAATACTCCACCCTGTTCAGCCACGTACAACGTGATATTCCATTTGCGCGCATTGCGCTTGGCCGTGAGCCCGAGGCCATCAACCTGTGGATTGGTAACTCACGGTCCGTAACGGCCATGCACAAAGATGTAAGTTGCTCGGTACTCTTGAACACCTCAACCTACTATGCATGACATTTTTATTGCCGAGCCGAGGATGAGGGGAACAAGAAAAAAAAAACCAAACCTAAACTCCAACTTTTTTGTGCTTAGAACTATGAGAACATTTACGTCCAAATCCTCGGCCGGAAACACTTTGTCCTCTTGCCGCCGTTATGTCACCCCTGCGTTAACGAGCAACGTCTGAGACCGGCGACTTATGCGAGGAAATCTTGCAGCGACCCTGACGGTGGTGGTGACACAAAAACTGCTGCAACCGCCTGCGGCCTTGAACTGCAACTTGACGATGGTGACAATGCCGCGGTTCCCTTCGCCATTTGGGATGTCGACAGACCAGACGAGCAAGCAACGCCTTACTCAAAGCTTGCACGACCCATGAGAGTGACACTTGAGCCTGGTGATATGATGTACCTCCCGGCCATGTGGTGAGTGTCTCGACAAGATAAAACAAATGTTTGTTTCTTTTTAGTGCGTACTGATGCGTCGACTTTAGGTATCATAAAGTTTCTCAATCATGTGGCGAACAGGGTATATGCGTGGCCGTAAACTATTGGTAGGCAACAGTCCTCAGACCAATGTCAATGACCAAAGACCCCTGAATTGCCTGCTGACGTGGATACTGTAGGCATGACATGGATTTCAGCGGGCCGCTTTACCCAATGTCTGCCTTTGTCAGATCAGTCCATATGCGGGATGAAGCCGATGGTGTAAAGCAAAGCGCACAAGAGAGAGAAAAACAGGGATAATCCGCGACAACGGTCGTGGTTACCACTGTTGCTCATCCCTATCTCCCCGACAATGCCAGCACTGACGTCGCATCCCACTCTTGTCAAACCCCTACCTAAGCTGACCCATGATGGACACTACGCAGGAGAGCATTGAAGTAACAGACAGAACAATGTAGTGACGATGAATGTCTACGCTCTCCCAGATTCAAAATATAGTTGTGAGATATAGCTCACAATTCTACGGATCTACACGTTAGACCATGATATGACCCAAGCCGAAAGACCCACGCATCCATGCGAGGTTCAGGGCTGAACAGCTGGAATCATCCATATCAGTAGGGGAAAGATGACCGTTAAGCAGGCTCCCCGCGGACAGATGTTTGTTTTCCCATCTCAATTCCGATCGAGTCTAGCATGCAATAATAGTCAAGTACAAAAGCCCAACTCAAGCGCTTAAATCAGCGCAGAACCTCTTCGATGTCGGTAGCCAGAACCGCAGTGAGCACAAAGCCAAGCCATCATGCCTCGTCTCCAACCTTGTCCTTCAACAACTCGATAGAGACCATGCGTCCCGTAGCATTGTAAAAGTTGGCCTGTAGGTTGAGCCAGCGCTCAACACGACGCTTGCGCTCCAGGGTGCCCAGAACGGCACAATCCTCCGCAGTCCAGCCGTTGCCGGGCGCGGGGTCCGGCACTTGGACGGATGCATAATAGGGGCCGTGGATGCCGAGCCACGTCGCGACCCTGGTGCGGCCGGCTCCGCCAGACGGAGCTGAGGAGGCGCCGGCGTCACTGCCGGCCGTTGCCTTTGCCATGTTCTTCTCTTTCATTATCTTCTTGACTTTTTCAGACAGCTTGGCCTTCTTCTTCCGCTTGTGCTTCTTGTTGTTGTTGTTGTCGGCAGTAGACACCTCGTTGTCGGCGTCATTGGCTGTAGTGTCACCGGGGACGACGTTGTTGTCGGCCAGTGTGGTGTGCTCGACAGCAGCTGTAGGCGCAGCCTCGGCCTCTGTAGCCTTTCCGACATCATCACTGGTGTCATTCTTGTCCTTGCCTTGGTCGCCTGGCTCCTTCTTGTCATCACTACCGTCTCCATTTGCGCTAAGCTGTTTCCAGCGCGCCTTGCACGAGTTCTTGTGCATGGAAATAGCAGACGCGATCGTCGACCACGCCTCGCCACCGTCCTTCATTGAGCGGAGGAGGGCATCCTTTGAGGGAGTCCAGCCGTCACCCGCCGCCGATGGCGGCTTGGAGGTAGAGCTGGCCTCCTCGGCTGGCTTTTCATCGTCGCCAGTTTGAGTGCCTTCACTCTTCTCATTTATCGAAGGGTCCTCGGCTGTCTGTGTCCCGTCGCTCTGTTCATTGATTGATGGCGCGTCGGCGGTCTGTGTTCCTTCGCTCTCCTCGTCGATGGATGCATCCTCCGCAATTTGAGTGCCGTCAGTCTCCTCAGTTGAGGCGGCAACCCCCTCGGCGCCACTTTCTTCTTTGCTAGACTCCTCGTCCGAAGCGGCGGCGGCGACGCTTTCACCATTAGAAGCAGATGTCGACTCTCCAGATGTCACGTCAACTGAGTCGGTTGATTCGGCGACACTGGACTCGGTCTCCGTTGTCGCCTTCTTCTTGTTCTTCTTCTGCTTCTTCTTGCATTTCTTTGGCAAAGCAGCCTTTGCCTCGGAAGACTTGGCGGCTGCATCGGAGTCACTGGCATCGGTATCGTACAGTGACGGCTTCAAAATGCCGACTGGCTTTTTGATTGGCTCTTTGACGCTTTTTGTGTCATGCTTGCTGCTTTTTATGCAGATGTTTTTGAGACATTTGAGTTCCTCATCTTGGCTGAAGCCCTCGGAGCTCGAAGGATCGGTATTGTCCATCGACTGCATCTCGCTACCAGAGTCGTTGACAACGATGCTGAGGCTGTCGGCGGCGGGTTGTTCTCCTTTGGCAGGTGATTGTGGCTTGCTCCTTTTGGAGACAAGAAGTAGTTGACCAGAAAAGGCGTTGGTGACATGAAGCTTGTAGCTTCTTGCATTCTTGTCGGGGGCCATCTTCGGGATGAAAGAGTTAAAAAAAAATCTTCTGTCTGGGGGTTACAGGATGAGGTGATATTAGGAAATAGGTAACAGAAAAAGAAACATACACAGGGCAGAGAAATGAAAAGAAGCACGAGAAGCGGGAATTGCGAGGTTCAAGAGATTGTTCAGGCAAAAAGGTTGCTGGATCAGTATCACGATAAAGATTAGAGCTGGATAGTCCTTGGCCCTCAGCGAGTTTGAAAGCAGTAGCTCAGAGGTTTTTTTGGGTGGAAAAATGGCGGGAGGGACCATTAGACGTGTGAATAACTACTGTGACGTGAGGTGTGCCGCAAGCCAAAATTGTATCACTGATGATGATATATGTGTGGTTATCTACAGTCACGAAATTCGAGCAATGGAAGAAACAAAAATCGACAAAAAGCTCGCCAGACAGCCCGGAGGGTGTCTGGTTACGAAAACCCCAAAGGGGTTTTACTTCGATCGCGGTGAGGATTGAACCTGCAGCCACGCTTGCTGGAAGACCTTCAGGGGCCAGCCCCAAGATCTTCCAACTGCACCACCGGGGCAGGGAACGAATCCCAGCACCCCGGTGGTGCGGTGAAAGCATGCCGTTTTCTGGTACTTATAAGGGCACGGGCGTTTGTTGGCGTGAATTCAGAGGTGAGGCCAGAGTGAGATGGGTGGCTAAAGGCTGGCGGCTGGCAGTTTGCTGGCCGGAGGTATGGAGGAGGGGCCACGGGCCAGCAGGGTGCGATTTCACTCCCCCCTTTTGAGCTTGTCGCTCGATACCTGCTCCCTATACATGACTGAACTGCCCTTTGGCTAAGTTGGTGAGAAGAGTCAAAGGCCATTCTCCCTAATATATGCTCGGGTTTAATCATTGACATATATATGTCTGTAATGGTCAACTTATATGGGCCCTCCCCCTGAGGAACAGCAGCCACAACTCGGGAATACTCCAGGGCAGCTAGCTATACGCTAACCACACCATAACAGTACATGTCGATAGACGGTGGTACTCTGCTGATGAAGGTAAGTTACTTCTAGGTTGACAGCAGTTCTGAATATATGGAAAGGATAGGTGCCTTGGATACCAGAGTGTACTACTTACTTATAAGGAGCTGGTCCAATCACATCACTTATTTAATGGCTGACTCATCTATTTTGGGAAACTATGGGGGAGTATTGGCACATGCTAAGATTAGATGGAGGTTCGTTAGTTAACAAACTCACACACACTATCACGTCCTGGCCAGGATTCTTAGTGGTAAGGGGGAACAAAACACCAAAATTCCGCAGGGCAAAAAATATGGCATCAGAATCATTGCCGACCTTGCCACGCAACTATGCGACGGCGCTTCAGCTCATCGACGAAGCGCACGCGCAGGATCCGAGAAAGGCCACACAAAGGAGTGCTGAAGCGGATGGCGCCGATGTTCCCTTTGAGCTGGACTATGCTCAAAAGATGACCCGATGGCTGGCCAAAAGATGCCCCGACGCATCACCACTACTGCAGCTTGCCTGCCGAGCGCAACATTTTCGAAGGTGCGCCCAACCTGTTTCATGGCATGCCAGAATAAACTTCAACCCACCCCTTACCAGCCCTTACCCGCCTACCAATTAATGGCTCTTGAGACTCACTTTACCACGCATGAGTGAGTGAGGCATTAGATGGGAGATTCCTCGCAGCAGCTATCCCATGACGCGCCCAGGCTATCTCACCTGGAGAGCCAAGCTCAAGGCACAGGCGGCAACTCAGGTGGCAGAATTGCTGTCGACGTCCGCCTCGATCCAACCGCCGCTGTCATCCGAAGAGGTGGACCGCATCGCGGCACTGATACGCAAGGAAAATCTGGCTGCAGACGCCGAGGCGCAAGCGCTTGAGGACACTGCGTGTCTTGTCTTCCTCGACGACCAGTTTGACGACTTTGAGCGAAAGCCCGAGATCGATGAGGACAAGGTTGTAGGCATCTTGCAAAAGACGTGGGCCAAAATGAGCTCGCCCGGTCGAGAGCTGGCGCTCGCCATGGATTTGAGTGAGAGGACAAAGGCTTTGATTGGCAAAGCGTTGGCCACCGCTTGATGATGAATGAAGAGGAAGGGACGGAGGGTTCGGGTTTATCGTCCCGGGAATAATCGCGCTTGTTTGGAGGGAAGAGTCTTTTTTTTTTTTTGGTGGGGTGCAAGGCGAAGGTGGGGGAATGGCGCGTTTGCAGGGTCTGGTGCGGTGTAATCAGCACCCGCAGCTCCTTTTTTTTTTTGAAAAACAATTTTGACGAGACGCAAAGGGCGTGAGCTATGATCAACACACGCGCGGGTGACCGAACGTTCCTTTTTACGAGAGGTTACAAATAACTGACTGCACAACCCCGAAGAAGACAATTTCTCCTCTGATAAACTCTCTTTTCCCCATATCTTCTTTTGTTCAAATTTAACCAACCCGCAGCACTCCGCTCCTCTGTATTCGATCGCCGCCGCCATGACTGCCGAACCGCCCCCTAAGCGCAAGTGTCTCGGCGCCGACTGCGAGAACGAAGCCGGCTCGCTGCAATGCCCAACTTGCCTGAAGTTGGGCATCAAGGACAGCTACTTCTGCTCGCAAGACTGCTTCAAGAAGAACTGGGTGAGTATCCCAAATATCCCATGATGTATTTGCATCGGCGGTCGCGCCAGAACCGGACCCTGCCTGCCACGATCGGACGAGCGAGTGCTGACCAGGGAACCGCCATGCCGGGCTTGTTCGAGTAAAGGGAACGCACAAGGCTACCCACAAGCAAGAAAACAGTATTTTGAGCCACCTCTTCCCTCCAAAGGTCGTTTCTAAGCCAGATCCAGAAACCGGTCTCTTCAATCCCTTCCCGGCCTTCAACTTCTCAGGCCCCCTGCGCCCAGTCTACCCGCTGTCGGAACGCCGAAAAGTTCCCGCCTCGATCCCCCACCCCGACTACGCCGGCGACGGCATCCCGAAGCACGGCCGCTCCCTCGTGCGCTCCAACAAGATCGAGTGCCTCGACGCCAAGGCGCAGGAGGGCATGCGCAAGGTCTGCCGTCTTGCGCGCGAGGTTCTCGACATCGCCGCCGCCGCCATCCGACCGGGTATCACGACCGACGAGATTGACAAGATCGTCCACGAGGCGTGTATCGAACGGAATGTGCGCCACCATCAATCCTCTTCTGCTCTCTGGCAAGCCGGTGGTGATCACAAGAGAGCATATCTCTTGCTATCCGCACCTTGCGAAAGCATCGCCACTCTGCTCAGGCAACGCTTGTTCTGTGTGCTAACTTGATGGCGTTCCTCTTTGAACCATTAGTCCTACCCATCCCCACTCAACTACAACCACTTCCCCAAATCAGTGTGCACGTCACTAAACGAGGTCATCTGCCATGGCATCCCGGACAAGCGTCCCCTGGTGGACGGCGACATCCTGAACCTGGACGTCACATTATACCACGAAGGTTACCATGGAGACCTGAACGAGACGTACTACGTCGGCGACAAGGCCCTCGCAGATCCCGACGTCGTCCGCCTGGTCGAGACGACACGCGAGGCCCTCGACGAAGCTATCAAGATTGTCAAGCCCGGTACCCTCTTCCGCGAGTTTGGCAACGTCATTGAGAAGCACGCAAAGGCCAGGAACTGCAGCGTCATCAGGACATATGTCGGCCACGGCATCAACTCTGTCTTCCACTGCCCGCCCAACATTCCGCATTACGCCAAGAACAAGGCCGTAGGAGAGTGCAAGCCCGGCATGACGTTTACCATTGAGCCGATGTTGGCCCTCGGCAAGTACCGGGACATCACCTGGCCCGACAACTGGACCAGTACCACTATTGATGGAAAGCGGTCTGCGCAATTTGGTGAGTTGGCTCATGCCCCTGGTCTATTTCAGACTGGTGGATCGGGGACCCATTTCCTTTTGATATCTCATAGCATCTCTTGGGATTGGTAGGCGTGTACTTACTTAGTCGATTGTTCCACACAGAACACACCCTGCTTGTGACCGAGACCGGAGTCGAAGTCCTGACGGCAAGGAAAGCGGACTCTCCAGGGGGACCTGTGCCCATGCCAACGGCATGACCGATTGCTCGAGACGCCAATGGCAAGCAGGGTTAATGGTGAGATGGTTTTGGTCGATGATAATATAACACACAAGAGACTTAATAAACCATCCGAATCCCATGAACTCGACCGTTGCTGTGGTCTGGCAGTTGATGTTGGCATCTCCTTGTTATTTAAATATGTTGCAATTATTCACGGTGCTCTGGAAGCGTCTATGTTTGAAAGAGGATTTTTTTTTTTAATTTTTTACGAAACGGCAGATCGGTAATTCCGACGCGTTGTTATGAGAGAGAATACTACCGTTTAGAGAGCCAGTAACAACTCCGTTGCGGAGTCATGTCATTGCTCAAAAAGAACCTTTACTAGGTCACAAGTAGTCCACCAGCATTTTAAGGTTCTGTTGGGTATGTCTATCATCATCTCTTCCAGGGTCGGCCAAGTACATTTTGTATCAGCACGGCTTGCGGGGACACTGGCTGCAAGCGGAAAGAACCCTTCGGCTGTGATATGGCCACAGCCATGGTACCACTGGCTCCTAACGAGATGGGGCCGTTGCGCCGTTTGTTGCAATCACCTCATGCTCAATTAGATCACTTACTCACGGATGCACTACCCGTTGAGCGAACTGAGGCATATATAAGACACATCACACGAAAACCCGTGAGCCAACAGACATGTTGATGAATTAAATTGTGAACACATGTCCAAGATTTTATAACATCTACCTTCTCTTCTTGGCCTTTTGCGCCACCCTCTTCAGCGCCCTCATTTCCTTCTTCATCCTCGGGTCCACGAGCTTGTATCTTCCCTTGACGCCCTGCGGCCTGCCCTTAATCCCCCTGTTTGCACCCTTGGCCACGACAACCTTGACGGCCTGCTTGGGCTTCTTCTTGGTCGCTTTGCGCAGCAGTTTGGCGATGCTCTCTGCCTTTTCCTTCTCCGTCATGCCCTCCTCGTTGACGAGCAGGTCAGACTTCTTCTTGAGCTTCTCGAGACGCTGGGCGGCCTTCATCTTCTTGCGACCCTTGGCCTCGCGAACCTTTTTGATTGGGCGCGCGTTGAAAGCCCGCATCTTCTCCTTGATTGCCGCGGCAGCAGCTGCAAAATAGGGAAAGAAAGATTAGTCGCATAGCTTGGCATTTTAGGCGTTTGGAAAGTAAGACTTACCCTTTGTGATTGGCTTTTGAGGCTTGTCGTGTTTTGATTCATCGTCCAAAAACCAGTCTGGCAGGCCCTCCTTCTCCTTAAATGCGTGCTTATTAAAGCCGTCATCAATCAGATCATGTGAAGACTTTTGACCCGTGGCAAGCTGATGGGCCAGGGTCATGGCTTCTGCCGTGATGATATCGATGTCTAATTGAATGTCAGTATGCACTTCGACGATGAGAGACGAACCGCGTTGACGTTGTACTCACCTAACCTGCCGTCCTTGGTTCGCTTCTCCTCGTCTTCCCAGTCGTCTTCTTTACCGCTCTTGACAACTTCGAAACCACCATCGCTGTCGTCGTCAGAATCATCGTCCTTGGCTTGCTGTGTCTTTTGAGCGGCCTTCTTAGCCTTCTTGGCCGTCTTTTTATCTGCAGCCTTTTCCTTTGTCTTTTTGGAATCGGCTTTGGATGCTGTGTTCTCCATATCGACATCATCGTCGTCTCCAGCCAGAGCGGCCCGAATATCCTCGTCCATTGGCTCATCCAAATCGTCGTCAAGCTCCTTGAATATGTCCTGGTTAAAGAAAGCCCGAGCGCGTTTTGATAGACCGGAATTGTCTGAAGGGGTGCTGTCGAGGTCTGTCAATAGAGATTTTCTCGGGGCAGTATCGTCTTCATCATCCGAATCACCACTGCTTTCCTCCTCAAGCTCGCTGTCGTCGCTGATTTCGTCCGCCTTCTCGTTGTCGGACACGCCCTCCCATTCGTCCTCGCCATCTCCAATTCGCGCCTGTCGAGCCTTCTTGGCCCGATACTTGGCGTCAGAGGCAGCTTTGCGCTCCCTGAACTGGTCGTACATCTCATCAAGCTCGGTTTCCAGGCGGTCAAGCTCTTCGTCGCTCTCATCGTCCGTTTCACCCGATGATCCGATACCACTGTCGCGATCCTTTTTCGCGTCCGCCTCGCTGGTAACAACCATCTTCCCCTTGACCAACCTTCGCATGATGTCTCCCTTTTCGACTGCTTTGAGAGCGAACATGGCGTCTTCACCTTCCGGACCCGCCTGCTCGACACCAATGTCCATGGGCGCAACCATGTGCATTTGCATGCGAACGATGTCTTTTTGTTTACGCTCATTCTCCTTGCGCCGTTCCCGCTTCTTCTTGGTGCTGTTGCGTTCTTTCAGTTTTTCCAACTCGTGTTGTATCCTCATCTCCTCGTCCATGGACTCGATTTTGGCAACCTCCTCGGCGGCAGCGGCAGCAGCAGCGGCCTCCTCTTCCTTCTTGACGGATTTCTTGGTGGGGAAACCTAGCTTTTCCCTTACGGCAAGACGCCATTTGAGAAGCAACTTGAATTCTTTCCTTCCCAACACCTTCAGATCGGCGCAGCATGTGCGGATCTCATCTGTCGTCTCTGGCAGTTTATCCAACACAGCAAGAGCAACATCGCCGTTCTTTGATTGCTCCAGACTCAACCGGTTGGTGCTGCCCAGAATAGCGATCGGGTCGGTAGACTGGATGAACTCGTAAGCCGGAATCTCCTTGTATTGCGTGTAGTCGCCCTCTTCATAACCATCACGCTTTCTCTTCTTGATCTCAGGCTTGTAAACCTTGGCCTCGTTGTTCGGTGTGGGATCCGCCAGCTCGGCAAATACGGCGCGGGGGTCAAGGAACTTCGGGTCGATGCGTTTGGGCGCCTTGAAGCCCCTGCATACGACGAAGATCTCGGCCGATACATTACGGGACGACGGCGGCTTTGTTGCTTCGACCTTCTCGAACAGTTGGTTGAAGACCCAGAGCATTGAGTTGTAATCCTTGGAGCGGAAGACCTTTGTAACAAACGTTCCACCTTCAACCAGGAACTCGGTGGCCAGCTTCATGGCTTGCAGTGTCAACTCGGCCTGGTTGAAAGAATCCTGCACCCAAGCGGTACCGACGTTGGGGGCACCATCGTGTAGAACCGTGTCTGCTTTCCACGTCTTGAGATGCTGTCTAATCGTCGCCCTGCACTTTTCGGTGGTAATATCGCTCTGAAAGGTTATTACTTTGGGTATCGGCTTGATGGGCGCAAGATCGACTCCGACGATCAAGCTGCTGACCGGCATGACCTCGGCAGCCACCTGACACCATGACTATATACCGCAAGGTTTGGTTAGTGGTGATATTCATCGTTTCTGTTTTGTTATCAAATAGTTCGCGGGGGTATACTAACGCCAGGGGCTGCGCAAAGATCGAGCAAGACCTTGCTCTTCTCGAGAAAGCCATATTTCTTGTTCAGCTGTATCAACTTGAAAGCGGCACGAGCGCGGTATCCCTTCTCCTTGGCGAGCTTGTACCACTTGTCAAGACGACCTTTTCCGTGCTTCTTTTGAATAGCCATGATCACTCAGTTGCCGCGAATCGTCGCGAACTGGCGAAATTGACCCGATGTCCAGTTGTTGATCAATAGTCGGGACGGGTATGCACAGAACTTGGTCCAGCCCCTCCGCGCAATAATTGTCGGCGACAGGGCGGAGGGAACCCGACTTCTGATTTTTTTTTTTTGGACAAGGGTCCTCGATAATGGATCGCCGCGACAGCCTCACGTGCTGATAAGAGCTTAGCTGCCAGCCGTTTTGTACGGTGGATCCCCGCTACCGGCCAAGGGTCAAAAGAACTTTACAGGGGTCAGGGGAGATGCTGGGACTGGAGCTAGCGCCAAGAAACCACTTAAACCTAAAAGTGGGGTAGGAAGCAAAGTTGTGTCGCGGTACATCGCGTCTGCACCGCGAATTTGCGTGTGGCGTGGACAGAGCACGTCACGACTGATGAACGCTGAAAAGGCGTGGGGGCTCCTCTTTCCCCTGCAAAGCTCTGAGCACCATCATCTTGCACATTGTTCTACAAGCCCCAATTGAACCCGATCGACAATTGTTCCGGACGATTTGATTAATTTTGCATCCACCGCTGCTTTACTTCATTATTTGTTGAATTCTTTTTTTTTTTTTTTTTTTGCATCTCTGTCCTTATGGCCCGCTGAGACGTATACTATCCCAACATCCCTCTCTCCCATACGTCTCAGGTACAATGTTCCAGCAAGCTACTCCTCCCCCAAGCAGTCCTGTCTGCGAGGGCAGGATCAACCACACCGGACTTGGTTCATTCACACAAACAGTTCAGAAGCCTCAAGGCTTGCCGCCAAGGACACCTAGAAAGCTTCAAGGCATCGTCAACAGCAGCAGTCCTACGTACTGGGCAACCACACCCGCTCTAAGCTCACCTACCGACCTCGGTCCTTCAACATCACCAACATTGGTTCGTGCAGCCCCCGCCACTCGATCATCCAACAACAAGAACAAGGAACGAAAGCCGCCCTCGGTAACCCCCCGGAGGTTCACGAGATTCTTTCACGGTCAACGAAAAGTCCCAGCTGTCAGGTGTGCCCTCAACGACATAACCAAGGCCTCCCTTAACGAAGTGGACCAACAGTTACCATCCCGCCTCGATGGCGACAGAGACGTATCCATGGATTCCGGGGTTGCAACCAACAAACGTCCGATAGCGGCTGTTTCGGGCTTTGATTCTGCCGAGCTTGGTCGTGACATCAAGCGGCAAAATAGGGTGCTTGGTCCAGATCTCCTGAACGTTAGCTCGAGTCAAAAATCCCAGGACGCTCCCGAGTTTATATCAAGCACCCCTGAGTCTGTCCAAAGGAGCCTATCGAGCCATCGAAGCACTGCTTCTCAAATTTTTCAAAGGGAACTAGGGGACATAGATCGAGCTTTTGATATTCTCGACTTGGCACATCCTGTGCTAGACTGGAGACACCAAACTGCACACTTTTGCTCATCTTTTGACTATGTTCACGACACAACTGCCGTTGCCCGGCCAGGTCAGGCTCGGGGAACCATCTTTTCACAGGCAGCATGCAACAGTAAGTCACCGAATCTCTTTTTGTCCTTGGTTGTGCTACTATATGGCGCTGATTACTAATTTTCCTGTATTCGTCCAGCAAGCAACATGGTGTTCATCGGCGACGACATGGGCGAGGTGCGCCTACTGGACACTGAAACTCCCGGCGATGATGGGTTCAAAAAGTGCCACCTTCGATGGACTGCGCATGGAAACGCCGTCACCGATGTCGCCTTGTCGTCCGATGATTTGCGAGCAGCTACTGCCTCGGCCGACCGGTCTGGCATCGTCTGGGACACCATGACCCAGAAGCCCCTGGCACTCCTCGACTGCGGTAGCTCGGCAAAATCGATCCGTTTTCAGCCCGGCCAGGGCGTCGGCAATGTCGTAGCAACCAGTACCCGTGACGGCATCGTGCAAATATGGGACCTTCGGTGCAAAAACAGTCGCTACAGCGAGTGGAGCCAGGGCACCGTGGACGAAGAGGACTACCTTCGCGTTGCCAACATTCCGCCATGGAACACATTTGTTTCGGGCTCCACGGTACCCTGGGCCACCAAGAGCTCCTCCAACTCCCAATCATCCCGGACCGTGGTGACAGCCCTGGAGTTTCTTCCTGCTGGCAAGGAGCATCTGGTGATCTCGTCGTGCGAGGCAAACGCTACAATAAAGCTCTGGGACATTCGCGCCATCCGCCACCAGCTCGAAGCCAATAACAACGCAAGCAAGCCCCTATCTTGCGTCGCCCCTCCACCTAGCCACAAGGCCTCCCGCAATTGGGGCATCAGCTCCATGACCCTCGGCACCGACGGAGCGCGCCTATACGCCCTCTGCAAGGACAACACTGTATACGCTTACTCGACGGCGCACATGGCTCTGGGCCACGTCCCCGAGCTGGAGCAGCGCCACAACCCCCTGCCTCGGAGGAACGCGGCGGTCCACCAGGGACTCGCTCCGCTGTACGGCTTCCGACATGCGCTGTTCACCTCGCCGACCTTTTTCGTCAAATGCGCCATCCGCCCCGCCCGGGACGGCCGCTCCGAGCTGCTGGCCGTAGGCAGTGGTCACGGCACGCCTGTACTTTTCCCCACGGACGAGCGCTACCTGCACGCCCAGCCAACAGCCCCCATGTCGTCATCATCGGTCAAGGATGGCACCAACCCCAAACAGGACAAGGCCTGGACTGACGAAGGATCTTGGGGCTTCCCCGCCAACACAAAGCACCTGGCCCCGCGCCCCGGCGAGACGACGCCCATCTATACCAGCGGCACCGCGCTGATCCACGGTCACGGTAAGGAGGCGACATCGGTCTCTTTCACCCGCGACGGCCGCCTGGTCTCGGCGTCGGACGACTTCACGGCCCGCGTCTGGGCCGAGGACCGCGAACAGGCAAAACAACTGCGCTGTGGCGGCTGGACCGGTGGTCAGCGCTGGGGTTGGGGCTGGGCCAGTGTGGAAACGGATTTTGATGAGGATGAAGTTGAGGACGAGTTTTAGCGCGGATTGCTCGCCATGATGGAGTTTTTACTTTTGGTTTATTTGTGGGATAACTATCACATTGTACCAGCCTGGGCGTGGGAATTTGATTTTGCATTTGCATAATGGTGCATGCATGCATTGTTTGGAGTTTAGGTCTGCTTTCGGAAATGGGCTTTGGTGTATGGATATTTTTTTTTCTCAAAATTGGGCACTTGCTCTTCACGTTGATGGATTCCAGGTCACTGAATAGGCCAGTACCTTGCAACAATCTGCTTACAGCATGTCTTGAAGCAAGCGATACGAGTATGATTAGGTAGTTGAATGTACAAGCGTGGTTGTGCTGTCATGTTATAATCATCACCCTTTAAAACTGAATAGGTTTGGTTCCTACGGCATGGGAACAAAAGAGGGCGTAAACAAGGAGTCCTGCCAGTGCATAAAATATAAGTGTCTATGTGTATACATGGGTATCTTGTGCTATTATTGCATATGAGGTGTAAAGAGGAAAGGGGACAAAAAAAACCAGAACTCCAATCTCGTCATCACATAACCAACCAAACCAGTAGCCCCGACCAATGTACCCCTTTGGCATCAACAGGCCAAGCTTGTGTGCCAAATGGCCCGCAAGACCGGATAAGAGAGCACGCTTGCAGCCACGAGACAAACCCCTTAGGCGGCATCCCGGTCCTGTTTCCTGGCTTTCTTGCCAACGCCAATGGTCGCCGCCTTTCGCTTCAACGTGGCCTTGGCCGAACGCTCCTTGGATACTGCGATGCTGTCCCTGAGCCGGCCAGACGCCAAGATCTCGGACCAAGACTTGCTGAAGTTGGGCTGGGAGTTCATCTCCTTGCCTGCATTGACGTCTGCGCAAACGCTGTGAACGCCGCCGCCACCGACGAAATGGCCGCTCGTGGTGTTGGGCAACAGGCCAAGTCTCGCAGCTTCGGGCCAGATTCCCAGGTCGTTCTTTGCCTCTGCTGACTAGGCGATCGACGACGGGCCCGGGGTGGGTGGCAGGTTGCTGCTGGGACTCAGACCCGGCTGCATTCCTGTCGCCGCTGGTGTGCCGCATATCCTATCGAGGTCTTCGATGATATGAATTAGGGATTCAAAGATGCACATGGCTTCCCGCACCACGTCATCCAGTCTAGCCGGTGTGAGTGAAGCCTCTGCTGTCTCTATGCGGCTCTTGAACGCTTCTTTGAGATCCTCGCCGTCGCGCTCCGTTGAAAAGTGTAGAAAATCAAGAGGCAGCCTGTGCGCGCCATCACCCTCGAGGAAGCGGACACACGAGGGGTGTTCGCCATCGTGAACTGCGAATCCTGGATCTTCCAGGGCGGTTCGTCCCGAGACGGACTGTCGTTGGCCTGGAGCTATTCGTCCTGGGTTTGCCGCCCAAAACGGTAGGTCTGGGTCACCGACGGCGTTTTCGAGAGTCGCGCGCATGAACCGCCCGCCAGAGAAAAGGGCCATGTACATGACCCATCCGTAAGCGAGCAAGACGTGCGGGTTTTCACAAATCGACTCGTTCATGTGTCTGACCATGCGCCCAAGTGCACCATCGCCCGTCGTGATGGCGCGTACCTCGGCGGTCACTTCGTCCCTGGACCAGCCGGTTAGAGCGCGGATGTCTGCCACCAGCCGCGGCGTCCGTTCCAGCTTGGAATCGTGCATATCGGCCAGAAGCTCCCGAGTCCTCTTGTTGGACTTGGTCCTTGTGGAAAACGGCCAGGGGAAGGTGGGTTGCTTGGGGCTTATCCTTCCAAGCGGAATCATCCTGGTCCAGAACAGGTCGTCTGGCTTATCATTGTCTAGCCTTTGAGTGTCGAGTGTTTGCCGCCATAGTGACTCAAAGGCAATGTAAATGGATGCTATATGCAGTATGCCCGAAGTGTATAGTGATGGATTTTGCGCTCTGGGTGGAAGCGCCAATGGTAGTCGATCCAGTATAAGCTTATTAAGCGTCCGATGTACTAGCCGAGTGGAAGCATTGATCTTCTTGCCCAAGCCTTTGTTGGTGTCCTCTTTGGACGAGTCTGGAAGAGCCATAGGTGATGACGGTGTAAGTGGGTGATGAGGATCTGAGCTCCCTAGTGTAGGGTAGGTAAACTCTAGGCAAAGGGGACCCCTCTTATGTAGAGGCCCTTGACAGAGATGGTAGCTGGTTTGACCAGAATTCGAAGAGATGAATAATTAAAACTGCCAAGTTCTACAATATAAGCAAGTTGAGAGCAGCGGAAAAGGGTAGTGAGGAAATAGGCCCAAGGTAATTTGTTGCTACATTAAATCGATCTCGAGGACGGGAGGTTCGTGGTATGATCGACTCTGACAGCCTGCGATGGCTTTTTTGGGAAAATAAACTGCGGGGGAGCTGAGAAAATGATGGGCCTTACGACAGGTCTGGGCCGGCTGGCTTGCTTGCAATAAAACACAAGGGAGGAGCAAGGAGCGATACCAAAAAATACCACTCTGCAAAAGTACTCTGTGGAGGCAACGACGCCCCTTGACTGAGCTAGCGTCTTGGAGAGTCCGATGAACTAGACAGGAGCCCTCTGCAGCCCTAGGAATGGGACGGGAAGGAACAATGTGGTGATGCGATGAATAAATGGTGATGACGAAAGCAGCCGGGAGGGAACAGAAGGAGTGCGCATAATCCAGATAAGGATAGGAAAAGAAGCAAGCTGACAATAATAAAGAGTAGGGGAAAAAAATCATATCTCTTTTTTTTTTGTTCAGATAAAGGATACATCAGCGGCAACCAAAGCAATCATCCCCTAATTCTTTGTTTTACCGGGTCCGACTGAAGGGCGGAACGGCTTTTTTTTTTTTTTTTTTTTTTTTTTTTGCCTCGCCTGCCTACTTGGGAATCATTACCGCGAACCGCAGAACGAAAGCGAACGTGGCCATTTTCCCCGGTAATCTCAACTGGTAAGCCGGGAGTTGGTAGGTAGAGCCCTTGCAAGGCCCTTAGTGTTTTTGATCCTCCGTCGGCGGGGAGGTTGCTCCAGACTTGTGGCTTCCATTGGCGCTGGCAAAAGAGAAGAGAACGGTTGTGGCGAGTGAGTGGATTAGTAAACAGGTTGAGAGGTCTCCATGTTGATGTCAACCATGGACCGCATGCGGCATAGTACACAGATGTCGACGTCGAGAGATTTCGAAATTTGACATGGAAGGTCTTAATTTTGCCGACTCAATATCCGTTGAATTTCTTTACCCCAGGGTTGATCCAGCAGATATGGATATCGGAGGAAATGGCTTTTGCGCATTCGAAAAAGCCCACTCATGTTAGCCTGATCCAAGGGAAGGGTTTAGCACTCGGTGTAAGCGCTCATGCATCAGATCGACCGATCGCACCTCAGCTGATAAAAAATTGGCCAGGACAGGTGGGTCCCAATCCCACCGGTCGGTCCAGACTACTGTATTGCTGTAGACCGGCATTGGGCGGAGTTGACAGTCGGAGTCTTCTTTTGCGAATAATACATAATCAACTTTTGGATGCATCTGATGGTCGATGCGCTTATGCACCAAATATTCCATGCATCTCAGTAGCCTGTTTTCCCTGCACCGAGCCATCGACCCTCACCTGGCCTGCGTCGCGCAAACGCAATGCACAATGAGTGACTGAGGCATATGACGGACACGAGATCACCATCGCAGCAACTATATCCTTATGGAGAACACACCACTGCTTGGATACCTTGGCAAGGTGGGTGAGTGAAAAAAAAAAGAAAAAAACAAAAAAACGTCCGAAAGGGCTATATCATGCTCAGCGCCGATTATGCGAATATTACTCTAGAGCTAGGTTTTGTGCCTGACCGTTGACACAAATCTCCCAGATAAAAGACCCGATATATACAAATATGCAAACATGCGCCCTATAAAAACAATGCAGATGCCGTATCCTCTTTGAATAAAAAAAAAAAAAACTCAAGAAATGTCATGTAGTGACCCCTGGGTAGGACAAATCATATATCTAACCCCACTCTAGGCTGGCTTATACAGCAATCGAGCTGCTACCTGATGCTGCTGCCGCCGCCTCCTCTCGCCTGCGATCTCGAACCGATTCGTCGTCCTCGTGACTTTCGTGATTGATAAACACAAATGACAACAACACTATTGCAGCCCCGACCCAGTATATCCAGCTCGAAAATTGCTGGTACTGAATCATCTCGCCAATGAGTGACAGGGGAATTGTCAGTGACAAGCCGACTGTCACCACAAGCGGCGTGGTGAGCAGCATGGCGTATGCCCATGACATGTCGCTCACGAAGGATGATAATGAGTTGGCCTGATGGTTCAGCGACTGTCAGTCTCGTGTGTCTAGACAGAGGATTAGATGCTTGGCAGTGACCAAACTTACAATAATGATTGCCCAAACCTTCCCGCTTGGGGGTAGTTGAAACTGTTGTGAAGGTCATGAGGGATTAGCTTAGCCGTCCGGACCTCTGACGGAACACGCACATCATCAGGCGTGGCAACACTTTAGACCTCGTTACTCACAGTCTCTATCCCAGTGAAATGCAAAAAGATAAACATGGGCCACAAGAGCAGCAGGTTCAGCAGCCCAACCAGCCCAAAGAACAAGGGCATGTTCACCCTGTCCTCGTTGCCCACCCGCCTCTTCATGACCGTGACGTAGAGACCGTAGATGATGGCGCTGACAAAGGCCATCGAGTCCCCGATGGCCACTTCGATCTGAGACTTGTGCGGAAAGTTTCCCCTGTCCTCATCGCTGCGGCCGCTCAGGTCTACGGTCGAGATGAGCACCACGCCCGCGAGACTGGCCAGGACCCCGCCCAGTTTGCGCATCGAGAATCCCTCCACGCCCAAGACGGCGCAAAAGATGAGCGTCCAGACGCTGCTGGTCGACGTCAGGATTGTAACGCTGCCGACGCTCGTGTACTCGAGGCACGCCGACGCAAAGTAGTTGGCCACGAACCAGAGCATGCTGAACTCGAGGCTCAACCACGCTGTGCCCCTAAAGTCGAGCCGGTCCTCGCGCGCCTCGAGCGCGCCCTCGAACGACTCCAGGCTGGGCTCGTCGTCCACCAGCAGCCTCTCCTCGTCGTCGCCGTCGCCGCCGCCCGCCTCGCCCCCTATTCGCTTCGGTGGGCTGCTGCGGGATCCCGCCCCGAGCCCGCATCGCTTCTGCTCCCTCCACAGCTCTACCGCTGCGTTGCGCAGCCCATCTACGCCGTTCGTTTGTATATACTTTATAAGCATGGGTACCAGAGATAGCGCGAATACCGACGAGTTGCAATATACCACAAAAAAGGGTTTACTGTATGTGTTATCGGAGAAAATATACTGGGGACGAGTAAGACAAAAAAGTCAGTGCCCAGCCCTCGCCCAAATCCAACCCGCAGAAGCTACCACGTCTACCAATAGAGAGGACGCGCATAGGACTCACACTGGCAAGAAAGTTGGAAACAGTCCACAAGAGCACCGTCACCGACAGCAACATGATCCCTAGTGTCCTGCGCGCGAACCTGGCCAGGCCAAAGCTCTTCTGCAGCCCGCCGGCGCCCCGGGACGAGGCAGCGTCCCCCAGCATCCTGCCGGACGACAGCGACCTCGTCCTCCGCGTCGACGACTGTCGGCTGGGTTGTGCTATACGATCGCGGAAAGCGGCCAGGTCCGCTGGCAGTGCCGGTTCCGCCGCCATCCTGTTGCTTCCGAAATTCCCGGCGTAGTATTTAGGAGGGGGATCGGGGGGGGGTTTCAAAGCAGATGTGAGCCCCGTATCGACGGCGGTTCCGCGTCGTTTGAATCAAGCGAAAGGTCCGCACTCATGAACCTGCCTGCCGTGTGTTGGTCATTCGGGGGGTCGGGTGGCTGTCGTCCTAGAGTCGCGAGGTTGGCCGAGAATGAGTTTTGGTGTTCGTAAACCCGCTTTTTTTTTTTTTTTTTTTTTTTTTTTCCTGTTACGTCAGTCGTCTTGGGCAGGAATTGACAGATGGATTATCGAGGATGTTGTCTCGATCTGTCAGGTAGGTGAGGCGTCGCCGCGAGCGCTCCTCGAAACGGACACACGCTAATAGCAGAACATATAAAGTAAAAGGTAAAGATTAAAATTTCTGCAGCGAATTCGTTGTGCCATCTTGTCATCGGTCAGGACACTGGAGATCTCATCGGCACCGACAATTGGATTTGGCCCCCAAGACTACTTGCAGTAAGATCGTTGGAACCCCCTTGTCATGTAGCCTAGCACAGGGGTGCCTACTGTTTCAGCCGGCTATCTTGCTTGGTTTTGGTCGCGTGTATAACGGCGGTCTTGACCAAAACAGTCCAGTACAGTACGGGGTTGAAACGTTTGTAGGCTACACGCCCACCTGTTCATTTCTGGGCTCCACATTGGGACGAATCACTGACGTTGCCAATCGCTGGCGCAGATTTCCCGGTGTATGGTGGGACGACAGGGCGGCGCTACGGCAAGCACGGGACGACGGCAGCCCAAGGACCACGGCACATGCTCGCCCCACCACCAAGACAGACATCTCTGGGCGCTCTGGCAGCGATTCCGATTGTTAACTTGGAGAGCAGGATCTGAACCTGGTCTGGCTGCTGTTAACAATTAATGGAGCTATTCATGCAGGCAGAGTAGATTTTTTTTTTTATTTTTTTTTTAGTCAACTTAGACTTCACAAAAGCACCAAGTCATATGGCATTTGTTAATAATGTGCATTCACTGACCGCTCATCTGAACAGCCACAGACCAATACGATTCGACAGCCTAAGGTGTGTTTGTCCCGTCTTGTATAGCGGCGAAGCAACTTTCCCATTCGATAAATGTGGCTTACCACGGAAAAATCAAGCTTTGCATCATGTGCGGCTGGTTCATCGAGACGGGATGATAGAAGTATCGCAGGGCAATATAAGCCTCTATGTTTGTCTGGAATGCATGGGACCCCCGAGCAACCGTAGTTTCTTTTGCTCACTACATGTATAAAAAAAAAAAAAAAAGAGAAGAACAGACCAAAGCAGCCGCGTGTGATGTATGGTACATTGCTCCTTGGGACAAGCAGTCCAAGACATATCGAATACACGTGAAAATTCTAGAAAACCATCCCGGTGATGCAGCTGGAAACGACGAAAGAATCAAGCTGTCTGACCAAACGAACATGGTCTATCTATTGTCGCCAAGTCGAGCTCAAGCTCGTCGAAAAAGCACGCTGAAATATCCAAAGGGCTATACTTTAACAGGCGCATCCATCCCTGTCGTTGTCGATGTGGATGTTGATGGGGTCCTGGAAGTCACCGCTGAACTCCTCCGACTCCTCTTGGGCCAGAGCGTTCCGGGCAATGACTGGTCAAGCAGACATTGTCAGTATTAGATTGTTAAATTTGTATCGTCAGATATCATCGAGGAACGTCGCACTCACCTTCAAAAGCTTGCTCTACATTGATCGCCTCCTTTGCACTTGTCTCAAAGTACGGAATACCGCCTTTGGATTGGCAAAAGGTCATGGCGCGTTTAGTTGAAATCTGCAACCCGCGTTAGCATTCTTCATGCGACATTCCCAACAATTGTCAAGCCGAGGACTTTTACTTACTACTCTTTTGCTCTCCTCAACATCAATCTTGTTTCCCAGCACAACCTGAAGCAAACAAATTAGTCTTGCTCCATCAAGAAGCATGCATGTAACGGATAATTTCTTACAAATGGAAAGTTGTCAGGGTCTCGCGGTGAAGCTTGGATCAGAAACTCATCACGCCAGCTGTCGAGGGCGTCAAAGCTCTTGGAGTTGTTGACGTCAAAGACAAGCACGCAGCAGTCCGCTCCACGGTAGAACGCGACACCCAGTGACTGGAATCTCTCCTGGCCAGCAGTATCCCAAAGCTAATTCAACACAACTGCAGTGTTAGCATAATGACATAATCTCGTGTAAACCAAACGCGCAGATATAGGCAACTGTAGCGCACCTGCATAGTAACTTGGCGGTCGTCAACCAGCACCTCCCGTGTCAGGAAATCAGCGCCAATGGTGGCCTTGTAGCTCGCGCTGAACTTCTTGTTGACCTGTACCAGAAAGCGAGTCGAAGTCAGCACCGCGCTTGTCTCGGCGCTGAGGCCGGCGCCTTGAATTTGTTCTGGCGCTTACATATTGGTTCATCAAGCTGGTCTTGCCGACGCCGCTGTCACCGAGGATGATGACCTGGAAGACGTGTTAGTCGTGTTTTTTTTTTTTTATGGTAATGACTGCGCGCAGGCAGGCTTTATATATGGATTCAACCCGTCCGTACCTTCAGAAGAACCTTCTTTCTGGACGACATGTTGAGCAAAGCGTTTTGTGTAGTGGTAGGTAGCTGGGCAGTATCGGTCGGAGGCTAGCCCGAGGTTCGATGATGTATGTACTTGATAAGTTGTCGGATAGAGGGACTCGCGACGGAGGCGAAAACGGGTTGTGGACAGTGCGTAGTGTACTGGAGAGAGCACACCGCTAGAAGTTCCGCCGTTCCGTATGAATGAATTGTCGTACTGGCTCGTTGTGTTGACTCTTCCCGCGAAACGTGAATCGGGCGGTAGTTTCGATTCAATCAACGGGTGGTAGGTATGATAGCGGATTGGAGTCGAGCTTCGTGTCCTAGGTAGCGGCGGCTCATGGAATGACGCGGAGTTCCCAGGACTCAGATAGCGCTCACTGTGCCTGCCCATCAAGCTTGGGCCTTGCTTGGCTAATGGGTCATGGTACTGCGCTGGGCCAATCATATATAGCCATGGGGCCGCAGCTAGGCTCTATCAGGCTAGTCCATCACAATCTTGGACATGGATGTCAGTCTGAGTCCAAGTCTCACCCCACACCGCTGCAATGCTCTATTTGGGATATGAACGGTTGCGCTGCCGCAATTCAACCATCAGGAAACCACATTCGAATTCAACAGTTGCGATTCGAAAGGACTCATCGACGTGCTACCAGGCGAATAATCCCCACCAGGGTGCCAGCGCGCACTGCGACGCCTAATGGGTCCTTCTGGACGCTGCGACAGATTCGATGGCGGATGATGATCTGTTGGACAAGGTGCATAACCTGAGCGACATAGAGCTTGCTGTTCTTCTCTGTCTTATAAGCCGGGAGCACTGCTTGATCAGCACCCCACCGGAAGCTTTGAACGATCTAGTTGGCGAGCTTCACTTGGTAAGGATACTCGACTGCGTTGCCCATGTGAACATATCATACGCAGTCGTTGACCGTGACCTAGATTGCAACTCGCACTTTCGGCCTCACCTGCGTCACCGTCGACTGTTACGCCAACACCACCCTCGAAGACTTTGCCACATCGCTTCTCCTTCCCACCCCGTCTTCGCCATATGTCCGATCAGGCTCGACTTCGCCTCTCCAGACACGCGGCAATGATTCGTATTTTCAGTCGCAGTCGGTGACCACGCCGCCCCTCCTACGCGGCGGTGGCCTGCAGGCCCCACGCTCCCCCCTGATCTCGTCGAGCTCGTCTGGCGCATACAATGCCACCGGCACCAGCACCAGCGCCCTTCCGGGTCCCGGGGCCATTGCCAACGTCGTTCTCGCCAGAAACCTGGATCGTGCCCCGCCGGCCGTCCAGGCCCAGGCGCTTGAGCTGCTGCGGACGCGACGAATCTTCACGCGCACCACGGTCCAGAGCGCCCCGAGGCCGTTTCTGTTGATTGCGGTCGTGGGGGCCGATTCTGGTGGTCAGGCTCGCGTCAACCCCCATCTCAACGACCTGCTGTACATGGCGCACTGGCATGATCCGGAGGACGGCTTCGTCAACCTGGAGGAAATGCAAGCTGCCGAGGACACGGCGGCGGAGCCTGTGTTTTCTGAAGCTGTAGGTTGCCCCTGTATTTTTTTTTTTTTTTTTTTTTTTTTTTTTTTTTTTTTTTTTTTTTTTTTTTTTTTTTTTTTTTTTTTTTTTTTTTTTTTTTTTTTTTTTACTGCATGTAATTTCTATATTGACAAAGACCGCGGCTGTTTACTAGGATGTGAGCACGTTGGCCAAAGCCACACAGGATGTCCAATTCGACATTGAAGTAGTACGGTATCAGATGAATATCGTATCCTTTCTACGAATCCATCGCGCCGTGGATGGCGGCATCACCCCCACGGCCACCAAGCATTTCGAACGTCTGATCAAGTGTCTGGCTCCGCTGCACCGACTCGACTTTGTCACGCCTTCACTGGTGGCCATGGCGGCCAAAAAGGTCTATCTGCACCGTATCAAGATGGTTGATCCACCAGCGGAGCGCAGCATGCAATGGGGCAGCGATTTGGCAGCTGTAAAGGCCGTGCTGGAGGATATCGGCCCTGAAGACGTCATCGAAGATGTGATCGCAACGGTTACGCCGCCGGTCTAAACCCGATCGCCGCAAATATTGACCTCCGTGATTCGATGTAGTCAAGAACATTGAAAGGAGTTTTGGTCGAGTGTGGATTTAGAGCAACTGCGTAAATTGATCAAGAGACATTCCACATTCACATGTTTTGATATGTAAAAAATAATCTAGGACTTCTTTGTTTTTCGCCATCTTCCAGGACGTTCTACATGTGCGCCGCTGTAAAATAATAGTGCCAAGTTGGATGGTGTCTGTTCCGTGGCATGGCTATTCTACAAATCTGTCACTTGCCAATGCCGCATCCAGATCGTGACCCGCTTGGGGTTCCTAGTTCGTGATATTGGCGAGCTTTCAAGCCTGGGCCGATATGAGGAGAGGTTCGAAGGGGGTAATCATTCAGAACGTCGTCGAATAGCTCAGTGGACTTCGGCGATCTTGCAGGTCCATCCGGATCCCTTGGCGAGCAATGGAAGACTGTTTTCGTGATGCAAAATTGTTAGCAATGGCCCAATCGAAAAAAGGAATGAATTAAATAAAACACCAAAAGAACGCAACATACCTAGCTCCCAGGCACCAACCAAGCTCATTGCCCTTGATCTTCTTGGCGACCTTGACCTCGCGGTCGATGGGCATCTCGTATCCGGTGTGGACGAGGGCGAGCATGAAGTTGAGGTCCAGGCAGTACTCGGGGCGGCCCTCGAGCTCCTCCAGGGCGCCCTTGACGCCCGAGAAGACACCCCAGGACTCCTTGCCGCCGCAGACCTGCTCGGCCAGGTCGCGCATCTCCTTGAGCGAGAAGGACTCGGGCATGCCGAGGGCCTCGGCACGGTCGGTGAAGTAGGAGAGGAAATACATGTCCTCCTTGGCAAACGTCTTTGCGATGGAGGGCTGGTGGACGCCGTTGAAGGAACAAGGGGCGAGCTTGCACTCGGCGTCCTTCTTGAGGATCTTCTCGGCCAGGGCGCGGCACTGGGCGGGCGCTCCGGACTTGGGACCAGTCATGTTGATCTCCATCTCCTTGCCGAGCGGGTGGCCCTCGCCAAACTTGACTTTGATGGTCTTGGTCATGCCGGCGCCGAAGCAAGGGTTGACGACGGGCGCGTTGAGCCACGACTTGTCGCCCTTCTTGGACGAGTAGATCTCGTCGATCAGGGCCTTGAAGATGGCCTCACGGGCGCTCATCAGGCCGTAGCCCAGGTGACTGTGCTGGTAGAGCTCGAATTTGCGGCCGCCAAACTGCAGCTCGTACTTGTGATCGCCCTCAGCCAGCTTGGCGGGCATGCCGCCGTTGGGAGCGTCCTTGAAGGTCGGCTCGAAGACGATTTGGGTGGAACCGCCACCGAGGTCGAGAACGGCGGCCGTCTCGCTCTTGTCGGGGCCTCCGATCTTGCCGAGCAGGTAGTTGACGGTGACCCAGGCGTAAATGGCCTCGTCCTTGCCGTCCATGATAGAGACGCCCGACTGGTCGGCCACGACGGGGAAAGGGTAGTCGTTCTCGAGGTGGCGGCGGACGGCCTCGAGGATCTTGCCGCTCTTGACGTCGCCGAGCAGGCGCAGGCCCGCTGTGGCCTTGACGGCGACGGGGGTGCACGATCGGAGCTTCTCGGGGACCTCCTTCACGGCCGCCTCCATCAGGACGTCGAGAGACTTTGCGGCGGCTTCAGGGTCGTCGGGGTAGGCGCTCAGGCCGCTGCCGCCCTCGCGCTTCTCGGTCTGCTTGAAAAGCTCGCTCTCGAGCTCGGGAGCGGCGCCGCAGTTGTTGAACTTGTAGACGTGGATGCGCGAGCCGGTGCTGCCGGCATCGATCATGAGGACATACTGGACGATGGGCTTGTCCTTGGAGAAGGATCTGGTGCACTTTTCGGTACCATAAGAGGCGTCGGCGGGGGCCTGGCCTGAGTTGGGGCGAGCAGCTGAGGGAACTATCGAGTGAGTGTCAAGATTGATGTCGTTAGTTTAGCATCCTAAAAGGCATCATCACGGGGCTACCTGTCATCGCATCGCATCGCATCGCGTGGATGATTCCCCAAGCGTCATATGCAGCCGTGCCAAAAACGCACAGGCCGAAAAGAGGTCGATTGAAGTAAAGTAGTAAGCGCTGAGCAACCAAGACAAGACGTACCTGCACCCTTGTAAAGGTCAACTCCTCCCGAGGGGGAGAGGAAGAAAAAGAGAAACAAGATTACGACCAGGACGGCGAGGGTCTTGAACCACCGCGTCTGCCTAGCCTGCGACATGGCCTCTGTGATCTTCTCGAGGAGGCTGACCTCTCGCTGATTGGCCTCGTAGCGTGCGCGTTTCTCGTATGGATCGCGGGCGACTTTGTTGTTTGTCGGTAGCGATACCGATGTTCTCCTCATTACTGCTGTTTTATTCGATGGCGTCGAGGATGCGAGACCGGACGGTACGCATACCCCAACTTGCAGCAGACGTGTTTTGTAATTTTAGGGTTGCGAGGCTGAGTTTAAGGGAGGGACTTGTCTTGGGACCAGAGTAACACTAGACAAGATGCGGCCAGGTTCCACGAGTGCAGGGCGAATTACAACAAATAGGGAAAGAATAAACGCAAGGATAATGAATGGTACGAAGTTGCTTTTTTAACGCCGCATTAGCTGTAGAAAGGGGTTCACCGATATGGTCTTTTATCATGAAAAAGAGCTTCTGAACGACTTTGCACGTAGGAATCAAACAAATAAGAAAAAGAAAAAAAAAATACCCCTTGTTGACAATTGGTCCCAACCTTTCGCATGTTTCTAGGCCCTCGAATACAGCTTCGCCATAGGCTTCGCCTGCAAAGAAAAATAAAATAAAATAAAAAAGATCCTAGTCGTCATTTGCCCCTGATGGGTAATGGATCCCGGATTGGTTTCGCTAGCCAATGGCCCTCCTTTCTAAACGTAACAGCGGGGTGTAGACGGGGTGTTTGTAGGGCCAATAGGCGAGCGCCCGCCAAGAGCCGCAAATGTTACCTCGAGCCTTGAGCCGTACTGTACTGGTATTACCTGTTTGTTGTAGCAGCCATTGGAGCCAGCCACAGCAAGAGGGTTATCAATTCATCTGCCCATTTGAACGGCAGCCGAAGCTTGACACAGCAGGGTCAACAAGTGTTATCCTGCGACGTTGCCAAGCTACAAGCTTGCTGTACTATATACCTTATTTAAATGTTCTAGCCGGTACAAAGTGCGCCGACTTTTCCCCGACGCTCCTTGATTAATGATAACTTGAATCGAATGAATTCGCTGGTTTTGTGCACCGACCCCCGACGCTTGGATGCTTTCGCAGGACCACAAGACCTGCCACCGTGAATGCGAAAAAAAAAAAAAAAAGCCGGACCCGATAAGTTTGGACTCGAGGTCTGAGCGTGACCGGTACAACTCCCCAGGAACTTACATTTCATGACCACGTTGCCTACTCCCGTCCGCCTTGGCTTATGCGGGTAGGACTACTAGCTCAAGTCGAGATTCATATAGCAACTACACTTTGACCTAACGAATTGACAAGGCTTCCATCTTGCGGGCTTGACATTTTCCCCAATGTTACTACCTTAGTATGAACTCCCCCGCCTGTCTGGCACCTCGTCCCTTCTTCCGTCCTCCGAGAATCCAAGCTCAGTCCAACAAGGCGCAGAGGCTCAGGCTATTTGGTTTTCAATGCGTGCAGTAGGTGCAATATAGCCACCAGCCAAGAGTAAAACAACAGATGGGGGGTTTTCCATTAGCAGCACATCTGGGCACTGTCGGTGGAGGATTAATACATGTCGCTCTTGCTCCTTCTTAGCATGTTCCGTCCTGCAAGGCTTATTACAAACATGTCTGCTGCCAGTTGATTCTTTTTTTGCTCTAGACATGGTATCTCTAGTTTGAGACAGACAACTATCAGACTGAACGCAACGCAACAGACACGAATACAGACCTTCAAATCAAGTTGATGCGTTGATCTGGATATTACAATTTTACCATCGAGGCCTCATATTTGTTTGACGCCAAAGACTCGAGAGGCAATCTTAATCAGCTTGACACAAAAAGTCTTGGAGCAAGCGAAACTGTGTACAACCGTGGTCGAGGGGCCACAAGTGCACACCTATATACAGCCAACAAGATGTTTTCATCACATCCCACCTCGATGGCAACGGCGGCAACACAGGGCGGCCTACTCCTGCTCACAATTCTTCTTGTTCTGATGCCATCAACAACTATCGCCTATCCTACAACCACGTCTTACATGTGGCCACACGTGTGCCAGCCAACGCGCTTCGATGAGTTCTTGGCCGTCAGCAAGTCCACCGGCAAACCTGTCTCGCTGGGCCCTAAAGGATTCTATATCCACTTTGGCAACTCGCGATGCCTGTTTCTGAGGGCTGAAACACCGGGACAGGAGGACAAGTATACGTATTACCAGCAAGCACTTGTGGCTGCGTCACGTTGAGTTTTGGGGATGGTGTTGTATTTGGTTAAATGCAAGACCTTTATTCTTTGTTCTTTTGGGCGCGAGAAACCGGGAGTTATCAGTCAGCATACCTGCAAAGAGAGTTGGACACATTATGCCGAAGCTAGAATAGGACTTTGGATTCGTGGAGTGGTTGGAATAGTGGGCGTGATGCTGGTATTCAATCTGATTAACGAGCCGAGTAAATCGGGTCAATTGTAACTCGAAGTATGTGGCTTGGTGGTTCATCAGGTAGTAAAAGAAGCCCCTTTTGTTAACAAATTCAAGCAACAAATTGTGATATCAAATCTGAGAGTTAAGTTTTTTTTTTTTTTTTTTTTTTTTTTTTTTTTTTTTTTTTTTTTTTCAAAAAGGCAAAAAGGCAAAAAGGCAAAAAAAATCAAAAAAAAAATCGACAAATCCCGATGCTTAGCAATAATGCCGCGTATGCAATTCTTTCTCTGCGGTTCTCTCTGTTGCACTCCTTCCAAGTCTAGATTAGGTAGAGGCGGGATTGCGTGGCGACCAAATGACAGAAAGGTGCCTAAAGTCAGGATTGCGTTTCTCACAGCGACTGAATTTAATTCTTTTCCCATGCAAGGGCGCGCCCTACTTACAGTTCTTACACCGGACTGATACCCTCTTTCTCAATTCAACGCATCTCATTCCGATTATTTGTCTTGGGTATACGGACTATTTTTGTACTCCAAATTCATTTAAAATTCAAACTCGTCCAAGAGTAAATAGTTACCAAGTTACAAGGTAGCTTACTACCCAGACTCGAGCCAGGTTGCCGGGCTTGCCTAGGCAGTGGGAGACATAAAATCACATCACATCACATTACATACACACCACCAACGCCACGCACAGCCGGAACCCCCACGATGGATGTTCATCTTTTGATATATGACCTCTCAAGAGGCATGGCGCGCCAGATGTCGGCCGGCTTACTCGGCTTCCAACTGGACGCCATTTACCACACATCAATTGAGCTCAACGGCCTCGAGTACGTCTATGACGGCGGCATCGTCGCCATCCGGCCCGGGTCGTCACACCTCGGCCAGCCGCTTGAACGGCAGCTCCTGGGACAGACTCACCTCCCGATGGACGTCATCGAGACGTACCTCGGCTCGATGCGCTCCGTCTACACAGCCGAGGCCTACGACCTCTGGAAGCACAACTGCAACAACTTCTCAAACGACTTTGCCACCTTCCTATTGGGTCATGGCATCCCGGACAAGATCCTGAACATGCCGTCAGAGGTCCTCGAGTCGCCGCTCGGCCGCATGCTGATGCCTGCACTGGACCAGCAGGTGCGGGCAAACAGGGAGCAGAACGGCGGTGGCATGCTCGGCATCGGGCAGAACGGGAGCGGCCGTGCTGTACCGCATGCAAGCTCACCGTCCCGGGCAGCCAGCCACCGGGTCCGCCGGGCTTCAAACCTCAGAGATCTGGATTCCCTTCTGACACAAGCCCGAAGCTCATGTGCCGTCGTATTCTTCACATCTGCCACCTGCCCGCCATGCAAGATGCTGTATCCAATGTACGAGGAGTTGGCCGAGGAGGTGGGTGATAGGGGCTTCGTCATCAAGACGGACATATCTGTCGCTCGAGATGTCGCTGCCAGGCACTCGATCACCGCCACGCCCACTTTTATTACTTTTCTCAAAGGCGAGCAGGAAAACAGGTGGATGGGTGCCGACCCCGGTGCGCTCAGGGGCAACGTCCGCCTGCTCGTCCAGATGGCGTGGCCGCCACACCCCCATCAAGGCCTCCGGCTGCCGACCATAGCAAAGACCGACCCCAAACCCGTGCTCTTCACCAAGGCGCCACCCCTGCCGAAACTCACAGCAAAGATGGGGGACAAGGTTGCCAAGGACCCTGCTGTGCAGGGCGTTATTGGCTTCATAATGGGGAGGAATTCGGACGGCGCCGCACAGGCTCACCTACCAGACGTCTCGGCATTCTCGTCTTTCCTCGAGATTTCGACCAAGACCTTGGCACCGGACGTGCTCTTCCCCTTGGTGGACGTGTTCCGCTGCGCGCTGATCGATCCGAGATTCAGCGGCTGCTTCGCCGAGGAAAATGACCACAGGACCGTTATTGCGCTGCTGAGCAACGTCAACGAGCTGACGACCTGCCCATACCCGCTCAGGCTCGTCACCCTTCAAGCGACCGCCAACTTGTTCTCCAGCTCGCTATACTGGGATCCAATCTTGCGGCATGACGGACTCAGGTCCCAGATCATCCGGCTGGTGTCGTCCAGTTTCCTCGACGAGGCCCACTCGAGCGTGCGCGTTGCGGCAGCCTCGGTTCTCTTCAACGTTGCCGTGGTCAACGGTAGGGCGCGAATGAAAGGACCGTCGTCTCCGGGCTCCGCTAGCAGCGGCACCGGTGACCTCCTGCCCGACGAGGACCAAGTCGAGGTGGCAGCGTCTCTGGTGGAAGCCATCTCTCAAGAGAACGAGTCCAAGGAGGGCCTCGAGGGCATGCTCCTGGCGCTGGGGCATTTGATTTACTGCCTACCCCTGGACGGTGAGCTGGCGGACCTGATCAAGACGCTAGACGCGAAGGCGACGGTGCTGGGCAAGAAGGAGGTTTTCAAGGACATGCCGCTCATTGACGAGGTCGGCTCGGTCCTGTTGGGAAGTCTCAAATGAAATAGACGATTTCTAGAGTCTAGAAACTTTGTATAGACTAATGAATTTCTCATGAACCAGTAATGTTCTGCTGTGGCCCCGCATTTATACATGTGCTTCTAGAATCAAGTAATACTAACAGTCACTGAAGTTTGGGTAGCAATGAGATCTTTGGCGTGTGAATTCATGCTCTCTTTCCGCCTCGGTCGACAAGGGCTTTTAACAAAGGCAAGGAGGAACAAGAGGCAAAAATATCACAAAACGGCATGCTTTTGTCACAACAAGGCGATGTCGAATCCGTTCTGTGAAAAAGATACCCAAGGCAGGCATTACAGGCCCTTCCATCTTGAATCCGATTGGATGGCTACTCCAGACGAACCAACCACCAGCAGCGCCAACGTGCAGAGCAGTAGTGATCGTCGGTGACAGAAGCTCGGTTTCCTGGGCAGGCCATTAACTGTGTGTGTGTGTGTGTGTGTATGTCGCTTCCGGGATGACGGCCCGGTGGTGGTCAGGCGGCCCCTTCCGAAGTTTAGCCGACCCTCGACCTGGCCAAGGACAGTAAGATAGAACGGCTTGGCAAACATGGATGTGATGATGCATGTATATATCTTTCCATGTAAGCCCTGCGCATCTCTGTTGCCGCAGTTGACGGGTCGAATCAAGTCCCTGGGTAGTCAGAACATCAATCAATCCATTCACACGCTTGATGTCTACGTACACCGAGACTGCCACGGTTGCCGTGGATAGGGCAGGTGCGGCTACGACGCCCGCTGGTGCAAGTTCACAGCAGCACAGCTCTTCAGAAATCATAGAGCTCCAGCCGGGTACACACTATCAAAGACAGCAGAAGCAGACCAGCGAGCAGGATGCAGCGTCTCCAGACAGAGCCGCAGAGACGCCTCAGGATGCGGCGTCGGCCAAGGTTCCATATGCCAAACTCATCGGCTGTGGCTTTTCCTTCTTTTTCTCGGGCGTCAATGACGGCACACTCGGTCCTCTGATCCCATACATCCAAACCACCTTCTCCATAGGCACCGGCGAGATAGCCATCATGTGTGTAGCCCAACTCACCCGTTCCCAGAACCCCGCCCCCCCTTCTCTTTTGTTTTACAACATGTTCAAAGCCGGATTGGGGGTTGGGCCAGCATGCTAACAAAACCTGCCGGACCACATCCAACCAATTCCAATCACACAAAGATACGCAACATCCTTCTTGGGGTGGTTCCTCGCCGCGCTCCTAAACCCCTTCCTCACGGGCCAATCCCAGTATGCGACGCTCGGCCGAATCTTGGCTGTGGGCGCGGCGCTGCAGCTGGCGGCGCAGGTCCTGCGCAGCATCCCCGTGCCGCAGCTGTCGCTGCCGCTCTACGCCGTCAGCTTCTTCGTGCAGACGCTGGGCATGGCGCTGCAGGACGCCCACGGCAACACCTTTGTCAGCTCGGCAAACCTGGCCCACCGCTGGCTCGGTTTCATCCACGCCTCGTACGCCGCCGGCACTCTGCTCGGCCCGCCCATTGCCACCGCCATCGCGTCCAGGGGTGCTGCGGCCGCTGTTGCCACCGCTGACCAGACCACCGGTGACGACTGGACGCGTGTCTACTTTGTGCTGCTCGGGATTGGCGTGCTAAACCTTGTCGCTGTGGTGTTCGGCTTCTCCGACACTATCTGGAAGCGGCAAGGGGTTGTCACTCCCGTCGCCGACGGTGGGAATGCCGAGGAGGAGAGCGGCACGGCTCGGACCATCCAGTCAAAGTCGGCGCTGCAGGACATGCAAGGCCTCTTCTCGCTTCGTTCATTCTGGATGCTTAGCCTTTTCTACTTCTTTGAGCTCGGGGCCTGGATGACGGCTGCAGGTGCGTCCTCTCCTGTTGTTGTGTGGCTTTGTCTTTCCCCTTGCTAACTCATCTGCAGGCTGGGTGGTCGAGTATCTCGTCAAGGTCAGGTCCGGCGAGCTCTCCAAGATGGGTTACGTCCCTACGGGATGGAACGGCGGTATACTACTGGGCCGCATCCTGCTGGCAGAGCCCACGTTTCGCCTCGGGGAGCGGCGAATGATTCTGATCTACAGCGCCATTTGTACTGCCCTGCAACTCGTCTTTTGGCTCGTCCCCAACATCATCGCCAATGCCACAGCCCTCAGTATCATGGGCTTCTTCTTCGGGCCATTCTTTGCCACGGTGAGTCAGGATGATCGGCAGAGCTGTGATGTCTTCCCAGGTGACAACCGGAGCTGACATTTTTTTCATAATCGTAGGGTGTATCCGTAGGCTCAAAACTTCTTCCTCGGAAAGTCCGATCTCAAGGTCTAAGTGAGTATCCGAGCAGGCCTTGGCTCACAAAATCAATCAAGTAGTCCACCAACTGACTGAGCTTTTTCGTTTCTTTCACCCACTGGCATCAAGGCCTCATATTCGTCGTAGCCCAGGCCGGCGCCTCTTTGTTCCCATCGCTCACGGGCATCATTGTAAGATAACCCATTGTTGAAAAACACATCACCTCACTCGTTGTTTAAGGAGAGACAAAAATTGAGGCTGACGTCCGATGGCGGTATCAATCTCAAGGCGACGAGAGAGGGTGTTCAGGTCCTGCAGCCCATAGTCCTCGCACTGATTGTTGCTGGCGGCACTTGTTGGTGGCTTATACCCAAGGGCCCGACAGAGTCGACCCGTGCATAGTATGACAAAACAGTGTTTCAATCCAATCTGTACTAGGTAGGGATGTGTGTGGATTTGACTAGAAACAATAGCAGTATGTTGGAACTCATGATGAATAGGTGGTGTCATTGGGGCTGAAAAGCGGGGTGCGGTGCACCAAGCAGCTGGTCTTACCAGCAAAAAGCCTCTAGCTAGACCTAGGGTAGTTTGGGCTACCGGCAAAGGCTACTTGATCTGTTATCTGTTCATTTTCCTGCGCCATCAATTGGGTTATTTGCTACAAAACCTGCTTGCAGCACTGAGGCAAAGAGAGAACGGCGCTTGAACAGAGAAAAGTTACCCCCAATCCCTAGATGTATTATTCGGCCACGTCGTGTGAATCAAGGATGGATCACATTGTAACGGTAGGGGTCTGCTACCTGGACACGATTCTTAGGTTAGTTCATTGCTGGGTTTTCGGGAGCAGCCGTGCTTTTCCCCAAAATGCCGGATAGCTGAGGGATTTGTTGATGCTCATGCCCAGCTTTGGCATGGAAACAGCGTCCCCCATTTCCCCGAAGAGGACTCCAAGCTGCGAGCCACAAGCGTACAGGTCCGGCGAGGCGGCAACGGCGCCAACACGCTCGAGGTCCTCCAGCAGCTCTTGCCACGATGCGGAGACCAGCAGGGCCAAACGTGTCCAAGCCTGCATCTCATGACGCCTTTGCCGGACGCAGAGTCTCCTGAAACCGCGCAGGTTGTCGACTCGTTCGGCACCGACAGTCCCGTTGATTTGAGTCTCTGCCTGCATCGGAAGGGGATCCAAAAGGCCGCGAGCAGCTACATAGTCCGCAGCAATGCAACCGGGTCGAGGACGATTGTCAATCACAACCCGCTGTCCGAGATGGAAGTGGACGAGTTCTTGCGAGCAGCAGAAACTTGGTTCTCAAAGATGCAAGCCGAGCCGAGCAGGACGTGGTGGCACTTCGAGGTGAGTCAAGCGCATTTCCAGCGCAGAATGTCTCCATGGGTCGGACGAATGCATCAAAAGACCCCTCAGTCTCATTCTGCTGTCGGTCTTGTTGTCCTTTGACCATGGGAGCGCGCAAAGACATGTAGAGGAGAAGAAAAAAGACGCACACGCCTCCCTAGCTTCCCCCACATACGTACAAAGAGACAGCTGCATGTACGATGCAGCAGCACATCTGTTGCTGACATGGTTGCCAAAACGCCCCTCCTGCGTGTTGTGGCGTGTGTGCGTGGTTGGTCTAGGGTAGAATACCGAAAACTACATCGCAGTGTATCCGGCACCTGCGCCGACACTGGCCCTCCGTCAGGGTCAGTGTCGAGTGCGAGAAGCCTGGGAGGGAAGGGCTAGATGAGCTCGCAGGCCAGGCCGATTTCGTGTTTTACTCCCGCAGCTGGGCTGAGGCAAGTCAAATGAGATGACCCCCGCCCCGTTCCACTTTCATCATCTGCGATTTCATCACATGTAACTGTGTACGATAAGCGTTGAGGGTGCAAAAGAACCAGGATTGGCAGCAGGTCAAAAGGTTCGAGGCGTCGAGACCTAGCCTACAGACCCTGCCACACACAGCAAGCTTGCCAATGTTCGGTTCTCCTGATAATCGAGCCTCTAACCAACCATGCGCCTCTTTTGATCTAGGCAAAAGGGTACCGGAGTCCTGAGAAGTTTCTGCGGCGAGAGGCGCCGCGTACTGCGTAAGTCGAGAAGAAACCTTGCAGCCCTTCCCGGCAGGAGTGCCTTACCAGTGTTGGGGTGCAAGCGCCGTTTTGACAATATCTCCGTTTCTTGGTGTGCCAGGTCACACGTCTTTGTCACCTGGGGCGGACACGGCGCATCGGCCATGGTAATAAATGGTCAAGACGAATACCACCATTGCGCTGTGAGGGATGTGCATGTTGACCACGGAAATGACGATATCCGTGTAGTGGAGTAAGACTTTCCCGCCAGCCATCCATCCATCCCACTTATCAATGACTGAGGAGTGAGTATTTGCGGGCGAAACGAGGGATTAACTAGCCTATGTGTGATGTGTGCAGCACTGTTGGAGCCGGTGACACCTTCATAGCGGGGATCTTGTTTGGATTTGCATGCCACCCTGACGACTGGGACTTGCCGCGCAAGTTGCGATTCGCTGTGCGGCTGGCCACTCAAAAGGTCCAGATGGATGGTTTCGGCGGTCTGACGGCACCGGGTAACGACGACTTGTCTTCCTGAGCGGGGGGCCACCGGAACAAGAAAATTCCCCTTATCCGAGTCATATCATGCAATGTTATCAAGTCCAACTTTTTTTGCCTAAAAAAGTCGTTTTAAAAGGATCTTTGCTTGCTTTTTTTAGTCGACCCATGCAACAGCAGTGTTTGTTTGCCTTTGCGATGTGCAAGCATGCTAAGGGAGAAAGCAACCCCCACCTTTACACAGGATGGCCCAACAAAGCTGGTTGGTCTGTCATGCAGAACTGGTCAGGCTCCTTGGAGTGGCGCTTCGAGGGTCTGTCCGCATATACATACTTTATTCGGGCCACCCCTGACAGTCTGGGCCAGTTGAGTAATGGATATAGTAGTGCATAACAAGTGCTGGACTGGGCGCCCTGAAAGCATACTCTGACACACCCTTGAGTGGCGGTGAGCTGATCAAGTTGGCAAGGCTAACAAGCCTCTCTCTTCTCTTCTGTGTACAAGTTGAACGTTCCCGCTTAAATTAGGCCGTAGTCGTTCGCATACACAGTGCCGCAGTGACGGTTAGTTCCGGGATGAGATTTTCCCTCACTAAGACAGGGGGTTAAGACAATCAAGGAGAGGAGAGGAGACTTTGCAGGTTGCAAGAATGGAAGTACTATACTTGGCTTTCTGCATTGAGGCAGACCTGTCAGCGTACCAGGTGAAGGTGCAGGGCCGGAGCCTAGACGCCACTTCCTACGAGTGCTGGAATCATCATAGCCGACCGCTAAGCGTCGTATGACTGTGCTAGCTTGTGGTGACAATGACCCGGCGCCCTGATTCAGACGCCAGACTTGTAATGTGGTGTGCGGGCAAAAGAGGTGAGCGCTTGTGTAAAACGGATGGTACAGTACAGCACTGTATGCGGGTGAAAATCCAAGATGCTGGCTTTGAAAAAGTGTCGCAGTCTTGTCAAAAGTCCATGGGTCAGCTGAATGTTAGTTGCAGGTATGCTGCGTACAGACGGCCCGTAGTAATCTACAGGTCCTCCGTGGTTGTTTTGTCTGTGACTGGGTAGACGGCACAGACCCCTGAGGAGCGCTCTTTCGTGTACTAAAATCGGTAGGAGGTAGCCAAATAGCCAAGGCAATTTCGGTGTTGGCAGAAGGGCCCCAACCAAAAGTGGAACATGTATGAATGGCCGTGGGTGGGTGACTGGCTGTGCTTGGAGCACTGCGGGTGAAACATGCTGGCTGCAAATTGTCACCACAGGTCAGACCCGACCAGGTTGCTTTTTGCTACACACGCGCTGAATCCTGGAGGAAGGGGGAGGGGGCTTGGGTTTACGTCGGGAGTGGTCGGTCTGTGGCAAGCCTATCAGGAGCGGATCAACACAATGCCTCTGAAAAGCAAGATCGCTGCCAATAATAACTGGGGTGGCAAGCTGTAGCCGCCACGAATGCAATCCAACCCCGACGAGCCTCCACTGACACGGAGGGATGATGGACTGAGTGAGTGTATCGTATCGTCACCTGGCTCTGACTTCTCCGGTAGAGCTGGAAAAAGTGATCAGATCCATGGCACCCGATGGAGACAGGCTTGTCTGAATTCCAGCGGGCAATGCCAAAGAAAGAAAGAAAAATGTGGCCCCGACCATGCAATCTTTCGGATGGATGCTGCAGACGGCTGAAGTTGCAATCATGATACTGGGGCTAGCAAAAGTTTAGCCTTTGCGTCTTGTTTGTTTGCTTCGTAGCAGTAGAGTGCGTCGTATTATTGCTTTGGTTGAGGAGTCACTGCTGGCGGTGTGTCGTATCTGTAATAGTGGGTGTGGAGCGGGGCTTTTTTTTTTTTTTTTGTTTTTTTTTTTTGTTTTTGCATGTGGGAAGGAGAAGGGGCAAAGCAAGTAGACTTGGTCCGCCTACTCGAAACGGAAATGAAGAGATTTGATCGACTATGTGCCCCGGTGCATGGTTGACATTCAAGTTTACTGTGCTAGGTTTCTGGGCGTCGCCCTGAATTGCCTGTTTAGCTGTCGGTGCCTATGTGCCTGTGGCCCGGTTACTGCGGAATCAATCCACTCGCAGGGAAGCGCCTGCGCTACTTGCTGCCAGGGCTTCCAACTTAACTTTGCAGCATGGGAGGGGGAAGGGTTGCCGGCATGGTTCGACGACGCGGCCGACAACCTATCTAGGCAAGTAAGCAAGACAGGGTAGGGTACTGTAATACGTAGTACTCTATTACCTTGCGGCCTAATTAACCTACTCCAAAGAATATGATCATCACACAACCTGCCGCCTGTGACGAATTGCCGCTGTACAGTATTACTGTGCTGCCGTTGTGGAGTCTTGGGGTGTGTGCTTTAATTAATGATGCGTTTTGTCGAAAAAGTGTGACTGCTCGCAGGATTGAATCAGATGATTCGGTCGCACACATACAGTGCCTATTTCGAGGAAGCTCGGTTGAGCGCGACCATGACTGAGGGAAGGGGGAAAAAATATGTTTAGGCGATCACCAGTCTGCACAGGAGGGAGTGTGGAGGATACTGACGAAGGGTGGAGGGGGCAATCTAGCCAGGGACGATAAAATTTGCGAGCATTACGCAGTCAGTACTAGGCGCATTCCGCAAGCCCGCAGGACGGCCCACCATACTATTAGTAGCACTACCAGTTGCCGCTTTGATTTAGCACCACAGCGTTCCCGGGCAAGATGGGAGACGAATCAGATGACCGAGACGGAAATGACTGGGGCGTGGAAGGACTTGAACCAGTAGTAGGGTAATTAGTGCTCAGGTAGTCCGTCAGGGTTGAAGGGTTGAGTGAAGGATGGAGAAAACTTGGGAAAGTTGCTGTGCATGCAATCTTGGTGGCTGAGTGACATTTGTCTCCTTGGTCCCTTCGCTCGCTAGTCAAAGGATACCGGCCTGACTCCACCTCGGCCAATCAGAGGCAGACTTCACGCGGGTGCGTGCCCCACTCCTTTTGCTGCCAAAGGGCTAGAAACGCCACCCAAAACGTCGCTCAGATTGATATTTTGATCGAAGGTCGGCCGGTCGGTCCCTGCCCTGGCCGAATGGATACCGAGACTGCGTGCTGCGATAGGTGAGCGTGCAGATGGATGGGGGCATATTTTTGAACATGGACGCCATGTACTATACTGTTCTCCGTACTAAGCAAGGTAGGCACGTACCAATGGAGCAAGGAGACGCAATGCACCTCGCGCCGAACGGTCTTCAAACTCGTCGCCAAGATCTAAAGCCTCGGGTGTTGTAGCCCCCAATTTCAAACCTTCCGCATTCCAAAGCAAACTTCGGCAGTTTTAACCAAGGTATGTGAGTACGGAATTGCCTAGACTAGCCGGTAGTCACTTTTACTGTATTATTCGTCATGCTATTATTGTAAATTATTGGTAAAAAGTGGTCTACGATAACCCTTGCTGAAATTGCCCCAACACTGCCCTGGAACGCGTCACGGTATATTACATTGGAACATTGGACAAGTTGTGAACGCATAGATAGTTTTGAAGGCGCAACTTGGTTCGTATTGATATGAGGCGGTCTTTGTCCAGTAGTTTGCACTCTTCAGCCACTCACATAGTTTAAGCTTACGCTCGTTCCACGTTTGCCTAATGTTTAACGTTAATTTGCGTGCATTTGTTGGGCTGAGTAAGTAATTATCTCAGCGGTGATTTCTAGCAGGCTTTGGTATGCAGAAATCAGTCAACTCTGATAATGATCATCTCTTCAAACTCTTGCTGCAGAAATAGGTGCATCCACTGCAAGGTGAAGCAGATACCCTCGTTTAACTTCCAGGTCATTTGTAGCCTGGGCCGCAAAGACGCCGCGCAGTGCAACATCGGGAGAAACCCAGTCAGCAACCAGGCAAAGTCGCGCATTCCAGGGGGAGGAGGGACCCGCGGGCAATTGAACTGTGGATAGCGACCAAGAAAAGAGGCACCGAAATTCGATATTCCGAGAGCGAGGGTGCTTGTTTTGCGATCCGTCATGCATCGCATTGTATCCCACCCCAGAACCGAGCCACTGCTACAATTTCACGGCAGCCAACCCCTTATTTGTGTACTATACCGTATTGGTTTGCCAATCCCGAGTCGACATACTTGCCTGGTATGGGGAAAAAATCAAACCTGAAAATGCAAACTTTTTGTTGGGCAACGCTGGCTGGCTCTGCCAAGCCTTTCCGGAAACGCACTTCCAATGACGAGGCACATGCCTGAAGCGTCACCACAACATGAGCTGTACTGTACTATGGTGGTACGGGTAATAATCCCCATCCCTGAACAGTGGTGGCAAATCTGCAACCGTGGGGGATTTTGTTTTTTTCCTTCCGTGTGTGTAACAGTTTCTGCTATGTATAATAAAACAAAAAACGTACGTGTTTTTGTTGCGATTTGGTGTATTATCATACATAGAATTAACTATTATATATGCAATAAATTATGGTTATAATTTTAAATTTTAAAAATGGTAAGTAAACTAATACTTAGTTAATAGCTGAGCTATTTGCACAAACGTGCGCGAACTACCTGTGGGCCAGATGCACCAAATTGTAGTAATAGGAGTTTTTTTTTTTTTTTTGTTTTTTTTTCGCCTAGTCCCGTAGTACTCTACTCTGTATACGACGTAGCATACCCAATCTTGCCCAGCGAGTAGTATCGTGGTACAGTGATAGCCGCGCTTGTGCACTGTAATTTGTAATCGGTCATTGAAGCTTTTTACTCGCCATCAAAATAGACCGGCATCTAACCAACTACTCCCTCCTGGATGCAGTGGAGCACAAGACTTCAGGAGGCTGGTTTGGATATACTGTACTATCTACTACGTACCCTACTCAAAACTCCATTGGTGGGACTCATAACGCATAAGTTAGGTTCACTTGGTATGGAGTACAATAGTCGGATAAATAAATGGAAGTTTGTGGTGGGCCGTCTTTTAGTCACTCGCATGGCAAGATGCTACAATAGATTGTATGGATACATGTGAATTATTTTGAATGGATCTATGTTCAAAACCCCCATCTTTTTTCTTTCTCCTTCCTGGCCAGTTGTATTCAATTTGCTTCCCGGATTAAATAGATGAGACGGCTCACCGCCAGTGCAAAATTTCCACCTGGATCTGGGCCTGATGCTATTTTTTGTCCATTCTGCATACAATAACTCGGGTGAGTAGTGGGAGAAGCTTCGTGGAATTGGTACTATAGTTTTCAAGGCTTTGTAAGAGTCATACTACGCAATGCTGTAAGCATTTATCCGATGCTGCAGTCCCGTGTCAAAAGTGCACTATGGAAACAGGCAAAACTAACGCGTGTGCGAATTACTAGGTACATACCTAATGGAGCGTTGGGAGATAGGATGGCTGCTTGAGCTGAAAAAGAACACTTTATAGGTAGTAAGAGTTAAAACAGCCGATCACTGACAATCAAAAGATTGGATTTCCTTTTTCAGTTTTAGCCGTTTGTTGCGGGCAGACGTCTGGCTTGGAGGGCGTGTGGGTTTGACTTTGAACCCAATGCCAAAGGCATCTTCACCAAAAACACAGACACTCGGTGACCTCAGTGGAGGTGTGGGCTTAAAAAAATGATTCAACACAGGCGCCTTTGGATTGATCCCTCCATTGACCGCGACTTTGGTTGTGGGCACGTACCACGTAATAGCCTATAAAGCAAGCACTTCACCAGTCGCTCTACTCCGTACGTACCGAGCAAGGAAGGGTAGAGCGGTGTCTCTGTTGTACCCAGAGTCGACCATGTGAATCGCATTTGTGGCACAAGCCATTTTTGGATCGCACCAATCAATGGAATCCGAGCCAAGTGGACCAAACTTGCAAGGAACGTTCCGCAGAACAGTAGCAGCTGAAGTGAAGAAGAGGAGCTAGAATTGCCCATGTCTTGATATGCCACAATTTTGACGCACCAACCGCAATCTCTGCTGTTGCTCCCCACCCGGCCGGGTTTTGTACCCAAGTTCGCTTCAAGTCTGGGCGGTTCTGGGTTCCGCGGGCCAGTTCAGTCAGTCGGCTCAAAGCCCTCTACCACAGTACGTGTGTACCGTACTATTGCAAAACATGCGTCCCATGGCCAAGAATAGCGACTACTCAGCATGAGAAACCAGCCAGTTTGTACCTAGCAGTAACTTGACAAGGGGGTCGTCTCTGCGCCATCCGGCCGACACCGCCCGCGTACGTTGTATTCGAGGGACAACCAAACATGACCTGCTCCTGGTCCCCACCATTGCTATTGGATGCGCCGAGATCGATTTTGTTGATGGTTTGTCAATGAAGCATGTACTGTAGTATTGGGTAAAGAAAAAATTCCAAGTACCTAGAGCATGGAACAGGCGGCTTGAACTCCCATTTCTATTGGGTCTTATCTCATGCCCTTCATCTCCTTTACTCCTCACATACAGTAGCCCCGAGTCGTCCTGTTGTGAAGAGATCGTCGGTCACGTCGGGCATAGAATTAATACCGCAATAAGAAAGTGAGTGGTTTTGGGTGGGTAAGTATGACAGTAGTTGCGAATCGACACGTCAGGACATCTCATGGAAGGGGAACCTCGGTTGGGTTTATCGAACTGCTGATCCGCCGTTTCGTGCTTTTCGTTCATCAGCAACAAGGGAGTCCGGATCATCATAGCCAAGACAAGGCAGACTGGTACAAATTTGGTGTGTTGTCGAGTACTTGACTTGACAGAGCGGGGGGATGCTGTGCTGCGATGTGGACACCCCCCCTTTTTTTTTCTCTCTCTCTCTCTCTTTTCTTTCATGGTCGATATTGCCTGCCTTTTACGTTGCGGCGGCACATTGGACGGGCAAGCGGACACAGCGGACCAGTCAAGCTGACCGATCAAATTTGTCAAGGACTACTCACTGACTTGACTTGGATTGAAGGGCCCTTGAATGGATGGAGTGTTACTTTTTACCGGTAACGCTGCAGTAAACAACTGGGTCGACCTACGAGTCTTTTGGTGGTGGTGGAATGTTCAGTCAGCTTTGCGATTTCGGCTGTACCAAATTGGGATGGGGCGGGCGATGGGAGGTGGCTCCCGACCCGGCGTGCAAAGCCGCCCCAGAAGGCTGTGGGTAACATGATCCTGGTCCCGAGAACCCAGCACAACCCTACTTGTGCTTCTGTCAGCACCTCCATACTACACCAAGGGTGGGTGTGAACGTAGTACCGGTAGCTTTTCCATCTCTGTCGTGGACGCAGCGAGTCGCCGCCCAACCGAGCGAATTGCGGTAGCTTGGGTCAATAAAACGACCCCTCCTTGACTGGATCTCATCAGCCATGCTTACCATGAATGACACCCCCCACTGGCTAGGCTTGTCCCTGTCATTAATGGTTTTGAAATAAACCAGCCAGACCTCAGGACTGGGCCGTCGGAGGTCAGTGCCACGACCTGCATCCATCTGCATGGCCTCGCATGGGTGGATGGATTTTGATGGGGAAAATGTGATTGGCTGTAAACAGGTGCTAACCTCCACAAAATGAGCATGGAAGTTTCCATTTCGCGGAGCTTTGAGTAATGCTTACCCGCTGTAATGAAGGAAGCCTGCTCAGAATATACTATGGTATGTACATCGGTGGGTTAAACTATGAATGTGTTTACCATGCGTTTGGTATACACAAAACATCATTGTATTACATTGCGGAGCCACCGTTGCCGCTCCATCTACGTAAGTATTCTATAGGTAATTAGTCTAGCGAGAGGCACTAGCCCGATTGTGGTCCATAAAGTAACAAATTATGCAAGAATTGAAGGGAATTTCGAGCTGAATGAACATCATGATATAAAAAGGGGTTCGCAAGGGAAGCCGCCGGATCTTGCAAATGAAGGAACCCAGTTGGGAAACCGTCCGGTACACATTTTGGATCGGTTCAATACGAGGAAACAATAACTTGACGAAGATGCCGTGTCTGACGATTATGGAACATTTCGATCAGGACACCAGTTTAAACTGATGGCTGCGGGGTTAGGTCTAGTCTGCAAGAGCGCGTGCATGACAGGGTTGACCCATGTACAATTGGATCTCGACTTTTTGTTTTTTTCTCTCTCTCTTTCTCTATTAATGACAAGGATTAGCCTCTCGACAAACACATGCCGAAAAGGGAGCTGAGCGCCGGTTTCTGTTTCGCGCGTTGGCCCACGCATTTGATTTGTGCCTCACCCCTCTCACGCTACCCATCGCCCAAAGGCTCCAATGAGCAGGGGAAAAAAAAGAAAGGCGAAAAGAAAACTCCATCTCATCAATCAACCATCAACTGGAGCCCCCACACCCCCAAGCAAAACCGTGCAACCTTCGCCTCACGACACAGACACAACCTGGTAAGCACTGACAGCAATAAGCAGCAGGTTGACTTTGAGAACCCGGTGAACGCAGGGGTATACTCATGGCGTGGAGAAAAGGGGATTGATCAGGTCAACCGGTTTGGTCTTTGGCTCGTCGACCAAGATGGCTCACCAATCGCTGCAAGCAGGGCCAACCTCGCGCGCGTAACTTCTTTCCACACATTACATAGTGCAGAGCGAGCGTGCAGATCAGCGAAAAAAGTTCGCCGACACCCTTGGGCTAGAACAAGCAAGCCTCAATAGGGTGTGAATGCAGCCTTGGTTACGTATCCGTATGCATGCAAAAGGAAAACAAAAACAAAAGTCATCAACCTTGACAATTCACTAATTAGGCTGCACAGTCCATCCTAGGTAGATCCCGTCCGTCTTTCCCCTGGTAAGCGGCCCTGTAGGTTAGCACGCACAGAGACAAATTAGTTAGTTCTCTTTTGACGAAGCCACCACCTGACAGAGTGTAAACTTCCCACTCGGTACTCCTTAAAACCAGATGTAATGAATGATGCAGGGTGATATCCGTTGTCCCCTACGTATAGGACGCACTGACCCAGTCACAGCCTTGCTAGTCACTAGCGTCCGGCCTCGCTTCCAAGTGCTTGCCTCCATGCTAATAAGCTCCACTACTATTAATTACCCTGCGAAGTAAGGTTGCAGACCAAAATAAGGGAAGCCTGTACGGGTTCCTTTGACTGGACCGTCGACCCTCTTTGCTAGTTTGGGTTAAGTTCAGTATCCCGTTGAAGGCACAAAGCAGTCACTACGTCGCAGCGCTAACAAAGCGACATGCTGGGCTTGCGGTTACTTACCCACGCTAGACCTTGGTAACAGCACAAATGTTAGCGTTCTCATAGTGGTATCGTAACCGACCGACCCACACAACACCGGCTTGACCTGGCTGCAGCTCGGTGACTAGGTACGCAATAGTAATAATAGTGCCGACGATGTGCCTTTCTTCGCAAAATCCGCAAATATCACAGTACTGTACGGTACATACAGTACCGTAAAGCAAAGCCAAACCGATGTTTGGGAGACGGGGCCATCCAAAAACAATTCAACGCAATCTGTGGGGATTTTTATTCTGTGTTATTTTCGAACAGTAACGTAATTACAATATCCCAAGTACTGTACTGTATCTGTACCGTGTACACGAAATACGATGTAAGGTGCCTAGGAATGAGCCTGGCCTCCCTTCGTCACACTGCCCACGCAGTATTACTATGAAGGAACAACTGCTCAGCAGTGCAAATTCCTTGGTGCAGGGAGTCAGGCAGTTGGGCAATATTTTGGATAGAATTAATTTTGCTGCGCACCATTCATCCTGTTTACCCACAAGTCCGAATGCATCCATGTCTTTCCCTGCTTGACACGCAGCCCAGCAACTGTGGAGATGGACCGGGATGGAGGGACTCGTTCTCCAGACCAGGCGGCGGGCAAACACTGCCCTGTGCGTGGCCCCGGCAGCCCCCTTGGCTCCCCGTGTGCTAGCTTGGCTTGTCGAACCGCCCACGACGGTTTTAGGCCCATTTATCACACGCACCACACCTACAATCACCTTGGTCCACACTTCTTCTTCTTCTTTGTTTTTTTTTGGTCCTTGCTCTTACTGGGTTTAGCTTAGTTTATCCGCCCCAGTCTGGTCTGATCTCCACTTGCCCTTCAGGCACCATCCGCACCCCGGTCAAACGCTAGGTACACTTCCATCTCCGAGCCTGCGGCTTGGAGACCAGAACGAAAAAAAAAAAAAAAAAAAAAAAAAAAAAAAAAAAAAAAAAACCATGCTTCACTTTTGCCGATCCACAACGCCACGCCACGGACGCAACTCAACTGGCTAGCGCACAGTACCTATAGATCCATACATGCCTGTCATTGCCCTGCGCTTTCCTAAGGCTAATACTTCGTTCTTAGGAACATACAGGGCATGCCATGGCATCCCTGTCTTTGCCTAGTATGACGCAGGAGAAACCCTCACTTTCCTTCTGCTCCACGCACACTCCCTCCATATTGACAGACACACGCATGCATGCCATCCTTCCCGCCGCCCCGTTTTGACTTATTATATCCAGCTTTCGCGTGCCAACATGCCGCCCATGCTATGTTTGTGGCCCTATGTATTAGCCCGAAACATATTTCGGCCCATACTACTACTACTACTCCATAGTAGGGGCCCTGTCTTTTCGTGCCATTGATATACCGCTTGAGGGCCACCCCTCAAGCTGGACTTCCTCTCATCGGTTTTCCATATCAGCTCCTTTCACATCAACACTCAGCCACATCTCAACCAACGACACTCTTCGTTCAGAACTATCAACATCCTCACATCCTTTCCACACAAGTCAACCGCACAAACACCAACACGATGCAGATGCACGCTTCCGCCCCGTATATGGGGCAACAACTACCTTTGGCTAGCCCAGCACCGGCCGGCGCCGAAGCCTATCTCGACGATATCTCTAGACAAATAGGGTTGGCACAGCTTCAGAACAGGCGATACTCGCCATCATCCAGCAGTCATGTTCTTCATGCCCACGGCGGCAGCCCCATGCGTGTCTCCAAGCCGACCAGCACCAGCAACAGCCCCAGGTCTGCAATGCAGGCAAGGAGAAGGACCATGGTGAACGACAGCCTGATCGCCCAGAGGAATCAGCTTCTATTGGAGCAGGCGTGCCTGCCCACTTCAACCCAGAACATCGTGCCTGACAACTTCTTGAGGAGATCTTCGCGGCCAGTGAGCTGGCACCCATCTTCACAGCTTGGGCATATGCTGCCGCAACAGCAAATGCTTCCGGCACAACAAACCCAGCACGCCATGCCATTATCACAATATCCGTTCCCGACATATAACGAGGCGGACTTCTCTGCTCAATACCAACAATATCTTCCTCCCACCCCCGCAGCATACTCAGCATACAACTCACCAACTGGCCTCTCCCCACTGGCCCTGCCATATTCGAACTTTCAGGCACCTCAGTACGCCACTAAGGACCTGTGGACCACGTCTGCCCCCATGGTACCCAACACCAAGTCTGTATCACCAGACACTGAGTGTCCTGGTCTGGTTGAGTCGACGAGCGCCACTGAGCAGTATGCACCTGTCGCCATCACTTCTCAAGGCACCTCTGCGCAATGGAACCCACTTGTGCAGGGCGCTACCCCTCCCACGCCCGACTCTTATCCTTCGATCCCGGCAGCTGCAGAGCCCGTTATCCCTTCGGATGAGAGCATCCCCTACCGGTCACTTGACGAGGAGGAGGATGAAGGAGAGATCCTTGTGGGTATGGGCCTCTACGATCCGCCGGAGAAGACCTTGGGTGACTACACCCTGAACGGCTTCCGCTCATCAACCACTTCGCTATTCGGTGGTTATGAAATCCCTGAGCCCAAGGGCAAAGGACTCAAGCTGGAGGAGACGTGGGTGCCTCCCCCACAGGAAGAAGAGGACGAGGATGGATCCAATAGCGACGATGACGCCGATGCTGAAGAGCAGGAGTGAACATCCGAGGATCCATCCACGCGCTTTCATATTGACTATTTTCAAGTTTCTATTGTACATATAACGAACTATACATGGCAGCTATCATGCGAGCCTCGGTTGGGACTGGGTTGAAAGGAATACCCGGAGTATACCGGCCAAAGGGAAAGGTTATTTGCATTTTTTTTTGGGATGATTGGAACATGGATTATGATACCCCTTAGATAGCAGCGAAAGCAAGATTAAGTTTTTCACTTTGCAGGTTTTTCTTTGTCAACTCTTTGCCCAAATCTATCGGTTGAATGGTGCCTTTGATCTCTGCCAAGATGACCCAGTAAGAAGATGTTTGTCCGTTTAACGGATCCTGCATGGAAATAGTAACTACAGAGTTGGTTGATCTTTTGCAGCAATTAGACTTCATCTGGACAATTCTTTGTCCAGACAGGGAAGATGCCGGGGCACTGGAGAACCCGTACCTAGTAGTCTTCTGAATCGCAAGCGGGTACAAGTAGAAAAGGGAGAAGGGGGGAAAGAAAAATAAAATCTAAAAATTCAAAATCACACGAGGCACGAAAGAGAAGTGGATAAACGTTTCCACGGCAGTTTATGATAGGCATTCTGGAATGAAAAAGTTGCTCGTTATTTCCAAGCTTCCCCTGTTCCACTCTTTACCTCTCTCTCTCCCGGTCAGAGGTCCATGAACTGTATACAAAATTTAGCAAAACCCTGAATAGACGGATGGGTGGATAAAAGTGGAAGGGGGTAGCCTTGCAATCAACCCATCTGTAAACAAGACAAACGTTGAGACCATATCGAAAAAGAAAAGCAAAAGAAAAAAAAAGAGAGAAATTGAGCACGGGCCACGGCAGGAGCAAATCCACGATCTGTGAGATGATGCCAAAAAGAGGTGAAAGGAAGGGGTGGGGGTGTGTAGTAATGGTGGAGAGGAGAGGAGAAGGGGGGTGTGAAAAGATCACGTCAAAGAAATCCAGACATTCCTACCAACCCCCACCCCTTAGATGGGAATTTTGCGACTGCGCACATCAGGCAGAGCGAGAGACAGAGAGAAAGTCTTCAGCCAAGACCATTCTTTTCCCCACTGCGTCTTCCAATCCGTCGTCATGGGTCGAGCGATGGCTGGGGACCGGGGGGAGCTCTCTCCCCTACAGGACAGGGGTCAGGGGGCCCGGGAACACAAAGGACAGGGACGGTTGATAGGCAAGCGAGAAACAAGGGGGGTACCAGAGAAAAGATGGTTCGGGGGGTTTTGGGTGGGAACAAACACACACACACACACACACGAAAAATGTGGGTGTGTGCATAAGGTTTTCGGCGGGACACTCGCAGAAAGAATGGACGAAAGAAGAAGAAAAGTGACACCCCAAGCGCTTTCTCCGGCCGGGGTTGCAGAGCCGCGCCATCGAAGATCCCATCCCTTCTTTTCTTGTCCTTTTTTTTTTTTTTTTTTTCTTGCCCTGTCGCCATGCTTTAACCGTAGTCCCCAGCAGCAAATTCACACACCCCTTCCCCTTACGCCCATCCAATTGTCTCACTCCTCTCTTTGGTTTGCTTTGCCTTGTCTGCCAGACACAAGTGTTTGCTCCTTTCACACTGCTTGTGTGTTGCGAGCAAGCTTCTTGCGTCGGGGTCAGACAATAATATAACTCTTTTTTTTTTTTTTTTTTTTTTTTTTTTTTTTTTTTCAATTACGAATTGTCAGGGACTTCACAGGGAGAGAACCTCGACCTGGACACTAATATTACTTTGTATAGTAGTGACACGGGCAGCATCTGATGAGTAGAAATCTAGAACCGCCCCAACCTGTTACAAAGTAGCCTTTCATAATTCTAGTCACTCGATCCTCGGTTTGTTCCAAGAAAATCTTTGCATGTCCACACCTCCACCGAAAGGACGGACGGGACAAAGCAAACTTGCTACAGTAGCTACTTTCTGCGAGGTCTCGGCAGCCCACTAATCAACCCTCTTTCCCCTTAACTATAATAATGTCCTGCGGAACACCCTACCAAGCCCGCCCGAGTCAAGTCATCGTGGGATCTGGGAGGGGGTGGTACGAACCTGTTGCTGTTTGTTGTTGTGGTGGTGGTGGTGGTACTTTTTGTACCCGGAGACAAAACCGTTTGCCCCGCCCGCAATGCAGTCAGCAACTCAAAGGTAATCATTGTCAATCCCCATCCTTGACCTCATGCGGTTAATGCCTTAAGGTCGATCCAACTTGCGCAATATTGTGATCATTCCTACTTGGTGCTACGTCGTACAGTAGCCAACCCTGAAGAAAACCTAAAAAAAAAAAAAAAAAGGGGGGGGGAGAAAAAAAAGTGAACCCCACCCCTGGGCCAAATTTGTCGGTAGTCTTATTTTTCTCACTTACCACCATTGACCCAAGAAAATGAAAAGAGACGATGAGAAAGGGTCAAAACCTTTCCACTCAACAAGAGGGGCGGTGCAAAGAGTTGAATTTACGAAAACGCCGCGGACGGTTCGCAAAACCCGCTTTCGATTTGCCTTTTCTGGCGTGTGACATGGGGAGCTGTTAAGGGGCCAAAGGAGAATACGGATAGGCAGGTTGGGTTCCCGCGACTGGCAGCGGAGATGAGCCCTCGCTGGAGACGAGGCCTCCGCCTCCGTTCCAATGAATGGCCATCGACAGGCCTTTTGATTGCTCTGGCCTTGCCGCTTTTTGCTAGCTGGAAAGCACAGGATTTACTTCTTCGACGACATGGGCGGCCGGCAACCGTTCAGCAAGGGACTTTTGTGTATAGATTGCAGCCTTTTGCTTCTCCATTTTACTTTTCTTTCTCCTTTGCATTGCCCGCTGCCCTTGGCATGTCGGGAATTACTAAATATCTACCCAAGGGTACTGGTAGGAGCCGGTGGCTTGTGATCACAGGGCCCAGGCGCCAGCCATTTTTGCACAGACTTGTGTAGTATAGTGTAATCTGTATTTGCGTTTCTTTTTTGACTTATGCTCAAGTGCAGAGGCACTAAATTAAGGCAAACATGCTGTCGGTTTCCGATTGATGCCTGCTGGACTGCATCCGACAGGAACGGGACGCGATAGGTCTGATCTGACTGTGCTCGCCTGCCCCCTCGAACGATAGGAAGGGATTTGGGCTTGACGATGGTGTGTGTGTCTGTAAACTTCTGAACTGTGAACGCCTGGGGGGGGTGGTGATTATTGCGCGACTGGTTTGCTTGCTGGGCCCGTTTGGATTGTTGACCAGAGCTGCTGAAGTATCTCTGTGCAATTGACATGGAAACGAGGACCTACTTGTTGTTTTTTGTTGTTGTCTTTGGATCTATTGTCGGAGGTCAACTAATTGCGAGTTAACCTGGTTTTTGATGGGGATTGAGAATGGACGGGCGGTGGCCACATCAACAGAAGAAGAAAAACCTTTGCACGCTGCAAGCAGGCATCACTCCAACCAGCAATCAACTTCATTTCCCATCAAAAAACCAACAACGCACGGCAATATACGCGGAAAAAAGTGCACTGAGGTTTTTTTTTTTTTTTTTTTCTCCCATAACGCCGGCATAGAAAGAACAGAGATAAAGCAAAAAACAGCAGTTTAGGACATGGTGCAATACGTCTTCACGCCGTGGAAGGACCGGGGCGAGCTACTCCAGGTTCGTCGACAATTCTTCCCCCAGCAAGTCTCGCAGCACACGACCACAGCCGCGTCGGGAAATGCTGCCGCTGCGACCGCAGCTTCATCGAGCTTCAGCTCCAGTTCCAGCTCCAGCAGCAGGGCGGAAAAGAAGAGCGCTGTGTCTCGCGTGTCCATGTGGATGCAGCGCGGTGGCTGCCCTCACATGGTCGAGTCCACGGCCCTCTTGATCGCCGCCATGATCGCAGACGAGGAGTCGATTTTGCTGCCATCTGGGAAGGGCGCCACCGATTCCAACTCTTCGTATGCCGTGCGCGCCTCCTATTCGGCCGCATTCAGTCGGTGCGTTGCCATGCTGGATGTGTTTTCTATTTTTATTTTACTTTTTCTTTTCTCATCCTCATACACGCCCCCTACCTCCTTTCTTTCCTTTTTCTTTTTTTTTTCTCTCTCTCTCTCTCTCTCTCTCTCGCATGGGCTAGTAGTTCGCATTTGGTTGTCTTGTGGCGGTTTGGTTTTATTTTTCTGGACCCCTCAGCTTTCTTTCTCCCTACCTGCACATATTGCATTAACACTCATCTCCTGGGCGTATGTGTTTTTGAAGATGGCGCCCCAGACCACAGCCTCGGGCTCAGGGTCTTCAAGCTAGACCCTTTAGCTTCGGCACTCGGAAGACGAGCCCGCAAGCCTTTAGATTTGCCCAGCTATTTTCTTTCGCTAGCCCCGATTCACATTACATGTTTGTTTCTTTTCTGTCTTGTTTCTTTTCTCTGGTGCGAGGACCCAAAGAAAAGGGAGAACTATTAGAGACTAACAAAAACTTCACACTGTTCCTTGCGAAACCTTTTTTTGGGGGTTTATTGTTTTTAGCTTTGTAACAGGGCTTCTCGACAGCCACCAGGACAAGGCACACAAGATGAGCATGTACTCGGTGGCCAAGACCATCGGGCTACCGGCGAACTTCGTCGAGCTGCGGCATCAGGCTACGCATGAACAGCTGCCCTCGCTGACCAGGCTACGTGCCGGCGCCCAGGCCGGTCTGGTTTGGATCTGGGACTACTACTGGAAGCAACTTTCGGCTACAGACGGGGACGAGGACCAAGTCCCGGTTGTGGCCGACCGTAGTGTTGCTGCACCACACGCAGAACAAGTACCACTGACGACCGCATCGGCGTGCAGAGATGCGCTGCGGCGTTATCTGGATATGGGCAAGGAGGATCTGCCGACTATCGCCAGTTTTGTCCGGAGATGGGGCAGGGCGAGAGTCCTTGGCGTGCTTGACGCGATCGGTGACGAAGCGGGGGCGTCTCACCCGATGGATAACAGGTTGGTCTTGGGGACTCTGAAGTTGGCCAGGCAGGTCACCGAGATGGAACAGGCACGGGACAATGACGGCAGTGCAGATTTGCTCGAGGATAGAGGGGCGTCGAGGTCTGACCTAGACCAGGCGCCAGTACAGATGCAGGGCGTCACCGCCGATGTCATGGTCACAACATCTCAAGATGTCGAGCAAGCGGGTGGCTGGATTCGCCCTAAAGGCTCATGGCGACAAAAGCCGATAGGGGTTGTTTAGATGGAGGAAGGATCGCGCCGTCTTGTTTCTGATGCTAATATTACCTACCACCTACTGCAAGCCAGGCTCTCTCGTCTAGTCTGGAGGTTAAGACAGGTGTTGAGACCACTCCAGTCAGCTGCACGCTTGGGTAACAGCATTGCCTCAGAAGGCAGTACCCCGCCAAGTTACTACTATGAGTAGATTCCATGGTCTAGCCATGCCATAGTATTGAACTTCTTGTTGATAATGATGTTACATCATCGTGAGTGTTCGATTTGAACGGATGTACAGTGCCTCTGTACCGTCCTCAAGGATCAAATCTACTGTACCCGCCTCAAACCTTCGGTTCCCCACCTTGGATTATCATCGCGATGATAAATGTCACTCTGTAGGTTCAAAGATCTCTTTCTATTTGTAATCACCTTCTCCAACTTTGAATTATTTCGAAACCCATCCAATCCGCTGATAAATTTCAGCCTATCTTTGTTGGTCTACTGTCGTACCAGTATGAACTTTGTGCGACTGGGCAGACCGCTTCTCGGGATTAAATCAAAGGCATTTACACCAAGTGTTAGTTGGGCACACACCCACGCTTCCATGGCCACCGGCACCTGACTCGGGGTCAGAGGGCGAACGCTACGGAGAAAGCTTGATCGTCTAGGGCGCGCTTTAGCTAGTACTAACCACAAGGACCTGACCCTGTACTATGTAGTTCTCCTTCATTCCTCGACGCACCATGCAGATCAAGTCTATCCCCATGTGTAAGCCCGCACCACCCGAGTGACTACCAGCATTACCTACAGCTACTGCGGTATATCGATGCTGTTACGGTACAGTCGTGGCTGACTCGGAACTGGCCCGCTACTAGGGGTGGGTAGTAGTGACAACTACGCCTACCTGGTCGTTGACGACAAGTCCAAGGACGCTGTTATCATAGATCCGGCGAATCCGGAAGAGTAAGCTGCCGTCCTAGTCACTGGTTCAGAGATACACCTGTGGTGGTGTATCGTCTGGGGCATCGCGCATGTTATGCAAGTAAAATAGGGTTTACTGACCTGGGCTGAAGGGCCGCTCCTCCTGTCAAGAAAGCCATCGAATCCGGCGAAATCAACCTGAAGGCTATTGTGAACACCCACCAGTAAGGACACGATAATCTTGTGATCAATGCAGAACTTGAGGTCAAGCCGTCACTGACTTTGTTTTCTATCTTAGCCATTGGGATCATTCTGGTGGCAACAAGAAATTTGTTAGTGATGCAAAGCGAGGAAGGTATAACTGTTTAACTTGTCGTATAGGCCGCTGACATGCACAAACCTCTCTCCAAAAAAAAAAAAAAAAAAAAACAGCGCGATGCACTGAACCTTCCAGACCTGCCGATCTTTGGAGGCAAAAACTGCGAAGCCGTCACTACCACGCCTGCCAACGGAGAGGGCTTCCCCTTTGGCAGCATCCAGGTTAAGGGCCTATACACGCCCTGTCACACGCAGGACAGTATTTGCTGGTTTATGCAGGATGGAGATGACAAGGTCGTTTTCACTGGCGACACCCTCTTTCACGGAGGTAGGCTTGCAAGGTTATCGAAGAGCCGTCATTGATAGTGTGGCCGTACATACTAATGCAAGTGTGCGTGCGCTCTAGGCTGCGGCAGGTTCTTTGAGGGAACTCCGGAAGAGATGAATACTGCCTTGAACAAGACCTTGGCTGCCTTGCCGGACGATACTCGAGTCTTTGTAGGTCACCTAGTCTCCCTAGTCTCATCCATCTTCCTCACTAACTCGCCATGACACCATAGCCTGGACATGAATACACCAAGTCGAACGTCAAGTTTGCCATCTCGGTCCTGCAAAGCGAGCCTGTTCAGAAGCTGCATGAGTTTGCAGAGAACAACAAGGAGACTCCGGGCCAATTCACCATTGGTGACGAGAAGGTACGCTTTTGTTTTTGAGCCTTTTTTTTTTTTTTTTTTTTTTTTTCATACGCTTCATACGCTGGCACCATTGACGTCTGACTCCTTTCATTCAGAAACACAACGTTTTTATGCGGATGGACGATCCAGTGGTTCAAAAGGCGACTGGCGAGACAGACCCAGTCAAGGTCATGGCCAAGCTCCGCGAGATGAAGAACAACTTCAAATGACTAGATGGAGGCAAAGCGGCTCTGTGAGCCTTGAACGCGTGACGAGTTCTTAGTCACCTACCTACCTGTCATCGACTTGACTGTATTACACTCAGTAACTTACCACAAGTAGCTGCACGGATCTTGCACTGTCCATTCTCAATTATTCTCTACCTTGTCTACAGTTATGGGATGTCTCCGCCATACCACTAACTGCCAGTCCTTTAGAAGAGATCAGGCAAGTAAAGTGATACAGTGGAAGGATCTGAACGTATCAGATCCCATATGTTTATCTTGCTTCACTGTCCACACTTGCTCATCCTGGGGTTTTGAGGCGACGGCAAGCTCTAGCTAATTTTGAAGCTACTCCACCAAGTGGAAGGAAGGCTGAGGGAACATGCCTCGAACCAAGCCTCAATAGGGCTTCTTGTCTCCAGGCTTCTCGTCTGTCCAGAGTCCAACACGGCTTTGTGAATATATAAAGCCGGCCAGGGAATGGCTACGGACTCTCTTACATGCCGTTGAAAATCGGCAGAGGTAATATCGACGGAGACGTTTCCAGGATTTTGACGCCTTTTGCATGCGGGTGTTTGTGTGAATGAAAGACGACGACCCAAAACTCGGCGAAATTTTCTTGAGAGATTTTGTAGTGGCGCTTGGGCAATCCCCACTTGGACAGTGTCGCCAATGCACACTTGAGCCAAAATATCACTGTGTAGCCGGCCGTTCCCAGCCCCACCTCCACCCGGATGCGTCAATGTCAATTGGGATTTGGGGGAATGTGAATGGCCGACTTTGCGACCAGCCAGCAGCTGTCTCCCGTCTTTGTCGCGCTCTCGTCTGCAACTTACAAAGTACCAGTCTAGTGTAGTTATGTGATTAATCCGGGCAACGGCGCCTGCTCGACCTCCCCGAGGCACAACCGTCGCCCTCTCGGACTCGAAAAGCGATAAACTCCAAAACCACCGAAGACAGCGACACAAAAGCAAATCATGGTAAGCTCTCTGTTTGGTTTCTTTGGTTGACGAAACTGAACGCTGACGCACATCTGCAGCCAGCCAAGCGCAAAGCCCCCTCCGGCGCCGGCGCCGGCGCATCCAAACCCGCGCCCAAGAAGCGACAGTCCAAACTGGCCAAGGAGAACAATATCACGGCCGAGGAGGAGGCGGAGATCAAGGAGGCCTTCAGCCTTTTCTCGGAGCCCATGGAGGGTGAGAAGGAAGGCGTTATTCCCATAGATGATGTGCGGCGCGCCATGATGTGAGTATCTGGGAGAAGAAAAACGATGTTTTTTTTTTCTTTTTTTCTTTTTTTTTTTTTCTTTATACAAGCGACTACTCTAAAAACACGATTTGCCCAATCTCTAACCGCGGCGGGCTTTCTCCCCCAACGCCCTTTCGGCAGAGCGCTCGACATCCCACCAAAAGACGCCGCCGAGCAGGCCGAGTTCGTGTCGATCCTGGACCCGGACGACGAAGGGTTCGCGCAGTACCCGTCCTTTGTGGCCATCTGCGCGCTCAAGATGCACGCGCGGCACCGGACGTCGGACGCGCACGTGCAGCAGGTCGACGACGCCTTTGCGCTCTTCACGACCAGGCGCAACGACGACGACGACAGCAACCTCAGCCACCTCGGGACGAGCGAGTCGGTCATCACCATGGCGCACCTCCGGCGCGTCGCGTCCATGCTCAACGACGACGAGGTCGACGACGACCTGCTCAGGGACATGATACTCGAGGCCAACGGCGGCGCCGGCGTCGGGAAAGGCGTCAACAGGCAAGAGTTTGAGGCCGTCATGCGTCGCGCTGGCGTGTGGAGGTGAGGTAAGAGTGGGAAAAGTTTGCAAGGGGGAGGGGCAAGACGAATTTGAATCGAAGCCGGCATACTCCGACAAGGAACCGAGGAGCAGCCGGCTAGGGTTCCCTTATTGCTAGGCACCGCAATCCCGGACTGGTACAGCATGAAGACAACTGCTTCTGTATGAAGCACGCTTGGCTGGCTGTCCTGCCCAAGCACCACAAATACAACAGAGGAGGTTGCCCATGTGCATCCACCATAATCCCCGTCTGCGACCATCTCTGGGGTTCGGGGATATCTACATAATCACTAGACTGCGCCCAGCTTTTCTTTGGCCTTTCTAAGCCCCCCGGCATGCAAATCAGGCAGGCCAGGTCTAATAGTGCAAGAGAGTTGAATTGCCGCTTGAGACTCTGGCGAGCAAGACGGCCGAGGTCCTACAAATCCTCGCTTTCTGCGCAGAGCATATGAGATAGGAGAGGGCCGCACAGTAACGATGGGACGGAAATAACAGCGAGATGGTGTAGTTTTTACACAGTAACCAAACACCTCATCAGATGCTAAATCTATAATGTTGCCGTTTTCAGGGCACCTAGGCAGTGGCGCATATGTTTAATGCATTACGTTGGAAGCGTCTGACAATGAACAGACTCACTCAGACCAGACACACTTGGGCCCAGGTTCAAGCTGGGCTTCTTACTCGGCGTTCGATCAACTAAAGACATTCCTTCCAATGTAACGTATGCAAAGATGTGGTATTTCTCCAAATATCCATCGAGTGAGGAGCCACGACATGTATATACTCCCACGGAACGCCGGCAGTATGCAAACAAAAGAAACAAAGAAAAAGAAAAGCAAAACACACAACTAGCATACGCTGTGGCCGAGGACGCAGGGTCCCCAACCCTCCCCAATCGCCGCCCGGCAGACATCGTTGAATCTTGTCGAGATGTCCCAACAGCGTTCGAATGCCCCGGCTGGCCTGTTCAAGTGTGCAAACAAAGCTTATATCCAAAGAGCCACCTACCCGCTTTTGCACTTTCCCATCTCCAGACAACAACCGTAAAAATCCAGGTCAATGATTTGTTAGAAATTAGAATCTATAATCCCCTCCGATACACCGGGGTAGCACCACCTTTCCCCCTCCAATCCCCGGTGCTCACTTGTCCGCACCGGGCTCCTTGATCTCGGGAACCGGGTTCTCCGAGGCCTCGCCACCGGCGGGGGCATCACCACCGGCCGTCTTGGCCGCGGCGGCGTCTCGGGCCTTTTGCGAGTCGAGGACGGCCTGCAGCTCGGGCGGGGCCTTGAAACCGGCATGGTCCGAGTGCTTCTTGTAAAAGTAGTTGTCGGGCTTGGGCCGCAGCTCGGCGGGCAGGGTGTCGAGCACGACCTTGACCATGGCGTCGATGGACTTTTGCTTGGACGAGTCGCGGTGCCAGATGGAGATGAGGTGCGAGTTGAAACGGACCGAGAGGCCTACACCGCAGAGTTGGTCGCCTAAGCGGGGAAAGAAGCAAGGTCAGTTATATACAGCCAAAACTTGCGGGTGTGTCTTTCTTCCTTACCGGTTTCTAGAGCATCCTGGAGCTCCTCGCCGATCGCAACAAGCTGCACCAGCTTCCAGACGTCGGGGCCGATGTTCTTGGGCACGCGGAACGTCCAGCTACCTCCGTGTATGTTCCTGCGGTCCTCCCAGATGGGCTTGAACCCCTTCTTGAACAGGTAGATGGACTCGCGCATCTTGATGTACTGGACGGGCGTGTTGTTCCAGTACCTCCAGAAATCCTGGATACTGGCAATCTCGGCGCCGAGCTGCTCGAGCTGGACCTGGTAGGAGCCGTCCTTGGCCTGGTTCTCCTTGTTTTGGCTCCTGGTTTGGTTGCAGGTTGGGAAGTCGTTAGTTGGTGCATCTCTTTGACTCAAGTACTTCTCGCCATTGCCAAAAACCCCCCCTTCCTGATCCTTCCCCCCTCTTTTTTGTCTTTCGTTTTTGCTCCTCTCACTCACCGGTCGAACCAGACGGCCCAGATGTGCTGAAGTGGCCTGTCTCCCAAAGTGTTGTGGATCTTGCTCATGGCCAGCTTGCGCGATTCGGCGGGAGAGTTGACATTTGGCGAGTTTACGTCCGAGCTCTGCGACAAGCTGGACAGGCCATGTGTGGTAAGAGTAGGGCGGGTGGCCATGATGGTGATCGACCGGGTGTAGGGCGGTCGGTCTTTGAGTTCTTTTCGTTTTTCGTTACTATATATATATATTGTATAAAGCAAAGCGTTCTCGTTTAGCCTTGGCCTTTAAAAGAGTGCAGCTGTCGTGTGAGGTACTGGCTAGTCCTTTGCAGCGGTCGATCTGTTTGGGTAGATTTGCAATTAGATCAAAGGAAGTTGAGTAACCACAAGACAAAGGTGTCAATATATGTCTTTCTGCTTCGGCTGTTCTGATCGTTGGTGTACAACCATTCACAGAGGGAAAAAAAAAGGGGTCTCCACGGTTTGGAGGGGCTTCTTGGTTATCCAAGACGCGGCCTTGGCGTTGAAACGCAGCCAACGAGCAGGGGGACCTGAAAGCTGACGAGGGGCAGCCGAGGCAAGCTAGGGGAGTACCGTACAAGTAAGCTACCGGAGTATTGAGCTTCTAGACCAATTGATCTAGATCTAGACTGCTAGAAATCGCCGCTAGGTGGTGACAACAAAGGCACACTGATAAATCAATAGAAAAAAGACCGTCAACGCAGCCTTAACCTCGGAAATGAAGCTATCGACAGAAGAGTCCCAAAAAGACCTAAGACCTATTTGTTTCCATCCGAACAGAGAGGAACGTGGTAGCTTCGGTTTAACCATCAAACACAACGGGCAGGGGCTTGCACTGTATCTAGACGCCAACTGCCGCGTCCCATGCTGCCTCGACGCTGGCTGAAACACTACATGTGTCCTCTGGAATGACAATCGCGACCCGGAAGCTCGGTTACAAGACCGTGAATGGCCACTTTACAGCCAATATAAAGTAATGCGCTAAAATAGGATACCACGGGCCCCCCCTCTCGAGTCAAGGTATTCCCCAGCGTCTTGTTGTTTCAGCGAGTCGGCAGGGTCATGTGGTTGGAGAGTTTGGCTGACGGTAGCCCCGCCCGCGACCAGATGAAGCCTGATGTGGTTGTCTGGTTCAGTCGCAGTAACGTATTATGCAAACGATCGGCCTGTACCACGAGGCAGACGAGTTGAGACGAACCATTGGCTTTATTTCTATTTTTTTTTCTTATGAGAAAACTGCCTAATTACTGCCAAAGGGTATTGGGAAGCGAGCTCGCGTTGGTCAAAAATATCTGGATCTGCTTGTTTGAATCGCGATTATAATTATTGAACTGGTACCAAAGGTTGCCCCTCTTTTTTCTTTCACAAAATGGAGGACATTTCCTGACTAGAATAATGGAACGCTGGCAATTGAGGCCACTAGCCTTTTGCGGCTCCGCTAACGCCTGTGTCAGTGGACCACGGCGGCCGGGCCCCACCTCTGGCCGCCGCAAACTTGACTAAAATTTTACTCTTGGCTTCCCGGATGGCCCCAGCGGGAGCGGCCGGGAGAGCCTTGAATTCCGCCGTGAAAGATTTGCGAAACATTCCACGACCGATGCGTGTACTATCGAATGCAACAGCTTGATGCTATAACCTCACGCTCGCTGCGGGTGAAGACGAAAACAACCAACTTACGATCTTGTACGGGTCTGTATCTCTCTTGATTTGTGTGGCTTCTTTTTTTTTTTTTTTTTTTTTTTTTTTTTGCCGCTGCCTGTCTGCTGCGCTGGTTGGGTTGAGTGACAAGGAACACGCGACTGCATCATGATCACTTCAGCATCGTCCTTACTGAGTTTGACTGGTACGGTGATCTGGAGGTAAATTCATCCTGAATCGACATCGAGATACTCGAACACGTTATCGCCATAGCGTACTTTGCTCAGCGAACGTGGCGTCCTCTATCTGGCCTGGCAAGAGCGCAGCAACAAAGATTTAGCTTTTAAGCATATCCTCTGGAACGACAATTATATGACTGGATCCACACGAGCTACCATTGGGCCGTTCTATCAGCAAGCTTCTTTTACTATACAGTAAGTTCTCTCCTTATTTCGCGGCTTGGCATCCTGCGGCACCTTGGGAGTGTATGAACTGTTAGAGACTGGAGTTTTTTGTTCCTCTTTTGGTTGTTGAATTTATGGTATATACCGCAGATGCACTCTACATGTGCAAGTTCGCGGCTATTATGTTATCTACCAGCAGTCAATATGCGCTGTGGACTTTGGCACCACGAACTTTACTAGCATGTCGAAGTTGCCAGGGCATCAAGCTCCTGCAATAGAATATTTTTTTTTTACCCTGTAACCGAGCCATATGCTTCACAACACAGCCCGATACACTGTCGTGGTTTCCCCTTGTTCAAAACCCATGAAACAACCACTCAAGAACCACAGGTGTTTTCCTCAGTTTTGATATTCAAAGCACCACCAATCGACTAACCACACCATAACCACCCCTCACCAGACATACGACTGTCGGTTGTCAAACAAGCCTAAAATGGACAAAAAGGACGACGATATAGTCGATCTGCGCGCCCGCATGCAGGCGGCAAACAAGCCCGTCATGCGCGTCAACCGCGACGAACTCCTGGCAAACGGAGGGCTCTTTGCCGAGCGCATCCCGTCCTTCCTCGCCGAGATCGAAAAGGCCAACCGCGCCGTCCAGCAGAGTTCCTCGACGCCCGGCCCGGACGCACCATCCTCTTCCGGGTTCGAACTGGGCGAGAACGAGGCCAGAGACCAGGTCCACGTCGAGATGGACATCGTCGCCGGCATCCTCGAGGAGAAGCAGCAGCCCGTCACCCACACCCGCCCGCCGGGGTCAGAGGATGGCAGCGACGACGAGTTCCAGCTCGCCATGCCGCCCGCGGGATCCGTCACCGGCGCCGGCGGGGACGGCAGCAAGCCGCTGCAGATTCGCCCCGCTGGCTCCAGCGCATCATCTGAGGACTCGTCGGGTTCGGACACGAGCTCCAGTGCCGGCTCCCCGGGTAGGAGGGCGTGCATCGTCCTCGAGAAGACGCCCACGTCCCGCGTCGCGACTGACGCCGCCGCCGGGGGGCACCCAGATTCGCCCAGCAGCACTACCAGCAGCAGCGGGTCCAGCACGAGCAGCAGCAGCTCAGACGCCGCCGACCAGGACAGCGCACAGGCATTGTCTCCATCTCTAAACGCCAGGCTTGCAGCCCGTAAGCGCACGCAGTCACCAGCCTCGGCGTCGCCTGCGGTTGACAGCAAGTGTTTGGGCTTGTCATCGCCGGCCGCCGTGGAGGATCCTCCCAAGAAGAAGAAGAAGAAGACAAAGAAGCTCATCGAGGAGGTGGAGTAACGAGCAAAAAAAGAAGAAGAAGAAAAGGCCATCGTCGTATGACCTTGACCAACATCAAAAAGGACACGCACCCATTGCAGATTTGCATGTTGTAAATCTGCAGCCGACAGCCAGTCGCAGACGGGGATGTCTGAGCCTTGTACAATTATTAGTATGGAGGATGGTAGCCGTGTTGTTGGTGTTTGATCCTTCACCCGGGTATAGACACATCCAAGGGCCATATCGTTTCTAACCCACGAACCTCTTCAGGGTTCATGCCACCGCCCCTTCTAACCATATCGTCTCTTCATCTTTCTCACTTTTCCAACATGTACCGATATTCCCCCAGTTACGCTGACGTAGCTCACCTTGTTATCCCTAATCCATCTTCCTGGACGCACAGTCCTTGAAGCCTTCGCAAACGTGTTGGGTGGTTGTAATATGGGTAGCCTTATATCAACCATGTCCCTCTTAGCCACCAACCTGGTTAATCCACGGAATTCTGCTCGTGGATTGCTGTTTCATAGTTTACGGAATATTTCCAATCACAAGAATCAACACCTTACTGACATGCAAAACAAAATCTTGTCTTTTATTCTTTTTGTTGTTCTAATAAAACCAAAGAATGTGGCCATGTTCATCATCTCCTATGAAGCAATACTGTCATACTACCATAATAAACACAAAACCCAAAACTAAGATTCAAACAAACGCCGTTCCCTTATGCGCCTCGCCGGTCGTTAAAACAGATTAAAACAAACAAAATGCCTTATAACAGAACCAGTGCATCCGTATTATTCAGCCGCGGTCTCAAACATTCGGCCTACCGCCGAGCGGCGCACGACCGCCGCCAGCCAGTTCACCGACGCCAAAGAAGCGCTGCTTGTCATCCTCAATCTTGCGCTTAAAGAAGCCCAGGTCCTTGAGGAGGTTCTGCATCTCCTCATACGTGTCGTCGGCTCCCTGGTCGGAGGGGTCCGTCGAGTAGCCGTCATCATAGTCTTCCGAGTCATCGTCGTCCTCGTCGTCGTCGTCGTCGACATCCGCTTCGCGATATGAGGCGTTCTCCTTATCTACCTCGCCGCCATCCATGCCGGTCTTTGCTTTGGTCTCGCCTTCCGCATCGGGCCCGCTGGCCCGCACCAGCGGCACTGCCGGGATGGGGTTCTTGAGGCTCTCGAGGGCGAGCTTGAGGTGCAAGCGCAAGGCCTCGTTCTCCGTCTGCAGGGCGCGGATCTTGCCCTCGGCCACGAGGCTGCGCTCTTCCATCAGGCGCTGCATGGCGGCCACGCTCTGCTGGTACTCCTCCAGGCGTTCCTCCTGGTCGCGGGCGTCCTTCTCGCGGCGTCGCGAGTCCGACACCGACAACTGCAGCTGGCGGATCTCCTCGGCCATGGCCAGGATCTGGGCGTCGCGCTCGGCCGACGACATGGCGTCCTGCTGGTTGACGACGGCGCGGGTGCGGATGCGTTTTGCCTGGTCGGCGTAGCGCAGCGTTGAGAGTGTCTCCTCGTAGTCCGAGGGCGCCACGCACGCAATCATGGCCGTTTTCGAGTTGCCGCCTAGCGAGTCCTTGAGGAGCCACGTGAGGATGCTGTCGCGGTAGGGCACGATCTGCTCGCCGCCGGCGCGCTGCTGCTTGCTCTTCTTTTTCGGGGTCGAGGTGTGCTTAGGGTCCGCAAGGGCGGCTATGACACGGCCCAGCGTCGTGAGCGACTTGTTGATGTTGCTGCCCTCGCGTAGGCGTTGGCCCGTGGCCTCGGTGGCCTTTGCGCGCTCGCTGCCGGCAAGGTCGACAAGCCGGATGCGCGAGCTGCGCTCCGTCGTCTCGTCCGTCTCCATGTCATGGTGGATCTGCTTGAGCATTATAGTGAAGACGGCGTGACTTCGGGACGATGTGTCGTTCATCTTTGTGGACGCCGTGGTCCGGGACCTGTCACCCATCTTCATGTATCGCAGGATCTCGTCGAGGCTGCGCACGGGGACTTCGGTGAGGTCCTTGACGTAAGGACCTTCGGTCGGAGACTCGCGGATCTTGAGGTAGTACGGCGGCTGGTTCGGCACCACGGGCATAAGGAGGTCGCGGACGTGTTCATTGTAGACCTCAAAGTAGGATACGCGCACGTTATAGCTGATGTTGGGCGACTCTTCATGGGCCTCCTCGATCCGCTGGAACAAGTCCTCGCAGGTCCGCGGGATCAGACCCGGCTGGTCCGGGGTGCCCATCATGGTGTAACTCTTGCCGGAGCCCGTCTGTCCGTACGCAAATATGCATGTGTGATAGCCCTCAAAGTTGTGATCGAGAAACTCCTCACCGACATGGTTGTAGACATCGGCCTGCTCCGCATAGTGCTCGTCGTTCCTATCGTGGCTCCAAAAGGAGTTGTCGAAGGTGAAGGATTTCTGTTCAATCACCTTTCGGGACTTTGCCCTCGAGTTTGCCGGGTCATCATCGTTGGGTACGAGGAGGGTCGTCTCCTGGGTCACTGGGTTCATGCGAACGAGGCACTGGGCTCCGCGTTCCAGCTCTATGGGGACATAGGTGACAAGGCGATTAGTTAGTGAGCAAGGCTACTTGCTCTATTTGTCCAAGTTCCATCACAACTTACCTCGAGGCAGAAATGCCCTAACTCGGACGACGACCCGCACATTGCCACCAGCATCCATCCTTGCATTGGGCGGCGGTTGACCATCGCGGCATCGGAGGGAAGGCGTCGACGCGTAGGAGCGGACGGACCGCGAATATGATGAAGAAGCGGCGGGCATGATTTTGCTGCTGCGGGTTGAAAGCCGCCTGAAACTTTTGAATTCCGTCAGTTCTTTGTCTATAATTGTGACGTGGACTTCTTCTTTTTTTGCATTCTTCTCTGGAATGCTCTGAAATGTGGAACTGGCTCTGGATTCTGTATATTCTGATTTTGCCCAGCCAAGTAAGTGTACATAAGTTCCAGACCCAGCCGCAGGCTCCAAATTGTTGCACGTTGCAATCGACGCCCAATGTCAACAAGCGTTGCCCGTTGCCGGGGCGTCAGGCGTGAAAAGTGGGGAACTCAAGACACCCGCCGACGTCATTGGCGGACAGCTTCCTTCAATAGCAGTCACTAGAACATGGAAAAATTGGCCAAAAGCGACGGGGGATTCTTTTTGAGCGACGCACTCACCAAGTAGTACATCGACAGAAGGAAAACAGGACAAAGATCGCAGTGTCTGTACTGAAGTCTCAAACATCTGCTGCACTAGAGAATCTGCAATCCAGCCTCCCTACTACTAGACTAGTTAGCACCTACACACCATGGCCGACGACAACACAAGCCTCGAGGAGCTCCAGCGACGCCTCCGCGCGCTCCGGCCCAAGCAGGATGGTGATGACGACTCTGGGCCCGAGTCTGGGCCTGGTGCCGCCCCACCGGCGCCCGATTTTAGCATGTTCAGGTCGGCACCGGCCGCGGCTTCTGCTACGGCTGCTGTGCCAGTCAAGCAACGAGTGCAAAGGCGGGCGCTGTCTCCTGGCCGCGAGGAGCGCCGGGAGCAGCAGCTCAAGCAGCGTCAGGAGGCCCGCGACCAGATACGGAACGAGATGCTGCGGTCGATGAAGAAGAGGGACTCGTCTACGAGTCCATGCCTTGGCTTCACCGCGGCGTTGGCCACCATTTGTTTGGTTGGGTACCTCATGTTCAATTACTGGCCCGAGTCGGGTTTCCGGATATGATTTCATATGCATGAAACCCGATATTCACGGAATCAACTGCTCAGTTTGCACTAGCTGGTGAATACCGGAGCGAGCAGGGAGGACTGATTTTGGGCTTTTTGAGGGACCGCAGCAACCACTCAAATCCTGCCTGAAAGTGCCGACAGGGCCTTCACAAACCTTGTGAAAACGAACCATCCTTGGCTTGGCCTCTCGCAATAGACTCCAACTCTCGTTTGGTACTATGCCCAAGCCCTCTTTGGTCAAAGAACCGACCGTCGGTTGTCATCGCGCCCATACCGCAATTCAAGACGATCGAAGAACAATCGGATAGATTGGGGGGATTCCGAGACGATTACGCTGCGCCATAGTTAGTAAGGCTGCGTTATACTCCGCCAAGGTTCTGTGTACGAACGGATTTCCTTAGCCTAGGGATGAAGTGTTGCGACTTTGGCAAGGAAGCGTTCGTGGACGGGGCTGTCGCAGGCAAAGGGGGGGAAAGACCTGATCGTGGACTTTCAGCTGACTTGAATTCTTGCAAGTCAGTTTACCAATGATGATGCTCAATTTGCAATATGGTACGATGTCGTCGGCGTCTTGACTAAGACCAAAAAAAATTTTGGGCTCAAAGGCAGACTTGGGTACGCCGGTTGAGGTATCTCTCGAGCCTTTGTAAGGAGGTCGTGCGTCGTCCGATATACCTAGGTATGAAAAGAAAATGATCCCAAAGTAGCGCAAAGGGCTCGGGAACTCTGTTTGGGACAGGCAGATGTACACACATTCACATAGTAAGCAGTACCAGACAATGCAACTTCAAGCATGAATTCCCATCAGTGTTTCGTCTATTCTTCTCATTGGTTGCCCCTGAGTCTGGATAAAATCTGGCAAGAAACGAGCAGAGGTTTGGAACAAGGTGCAACGGCCAGTGGGCCTCTCGACTTGCACGTGTCTCATGCGTTCCAAGCATCTGATCAGATCTTTCATGTGAACCAGAATAGTAAATCACTTTGGCATTTGTTCTTTTTTGAAAAAAAAAAGTTCTTTCTGCTTTATCCTCAATATAGCCGGAACTCACTATTTTGATGGCGTTCAGACTTGGGGCATTTTGATCGACTTCCGTTTTGCGTCCAGGGTTACATCTTACGGATCTACAGTTCGCGTCTAGGTATATCGCTTCCTTTCGGTGAGGCAGGTCACGTTGGATCATAAGGCCAGCCGCTCTCCGGTTTTGAACTCTTGCATCTTGTGGCTGAAACCTGGGATGGCAATTGTGTTTTGCAATCCTGATCGACAACACACACACACACACACAAAGGTGAGGGAAGGACAGAAAATCTCCTAAGGCAGTTGAGCCCAGTAATTAGAGATAAACGGATCGCACGAGCTTCACGGCGTGGGATCGAAGACGGGGTCTAGTCTCAGGAGGGCGGGGGTCCCGGCAATATTGCCTCTAAACCTGCAAGCGCTGCTTTTATCAAGCATGATTTATTGGGGGCAGTTTGTAGCGGTAGCACGGGATTGGTAGAAAGAAAGGTGGCAATGTACAGCTAGACACCGGTAAAATTACAGAATAGCATCGACCTAGGAAGTTGATAAATGACAAGGCTTATTTTTTTTTTTTCTCTCTCCCTAAACCTTGTGACCATCTCCATAGCGTGTCATGATTTTGATGACGAGGCAACCTCATCTTCTTAAAAAGCATCGTCTTGGCAATGCTTGTTCCGTCCTTTCCCGGAGCATTCAATAGAAACGATTCCGTTTGAACACAAACTCTCACGACTTGACACAGGAGAATTGGGACGTATGTGCCAATTCTATTCCCGGAGTCGGCAAAGCCACCCAAAAGCAAGCAGGCAATGTGGTTCGTTGTCAAATATGGATGTTTTGATGTTTTGATGTTTTGGTGGTGAAGGAGGTTGTGACAGCCAGTTCAAACTCAGCAACAAGGTATTTCCAAGGTGGGTGGACTAAGTCTAGTCTAGTAGTCTATTACTTGATTCTTTGTGAATATTTTCAGCGCTTTGCAACCTCAAATAGCAGCGTCCCAACTGGTCTCCAAGTGGCGTTTTGTCGCATTGGGAAAAAGAAGAAGAAAAAAAGAGTACGCCCGGCGAGCAACCAGCCAGTAGTATCCTTGCTATTTTGGAGGGTTGGACTTGGGGACATGAAGCATGGATTGTCTGTCGCTGGAAGTTCCCAATGCCGGCCCGGATGGATACCTTGGCCTTACTCGTGCTTCGATCACTTTTGTTGCTCTGACACGCGCGAGCGGGGAAAGAGGAAAGCAAATTCTTTTGACCTCTTTCAGACTGCGAATTGGAGGGGACCGGGGGGGGGGGGGCTCATGTGGTAGTGAGTGGTAACCTCGAGGCTCGAGGCTCTCTCTACTACTCGACCATACTGGAACTGGTTAAACCGCAGTTGCACTCTATATATATGGAATGCGTTAGATTGATAATATCCGACCGGGGTGGGTCTCGAATCCCAAGTTGCGCCCAGGCCGCTGGCAGGGTGCCTAGTACGGGAGGCGGGGAGGGGGGGGGGGAGACAAGAGAGAGCTCGTGCACCCGGTGCCCCACCAAACGACCCCCAACACGCCAGAACCGGAGTAAATTGCCCTGCAGCCGCCCAAGACTTGGCTGTAAGGGGCTCGCTGATAGCCAAGAGATTTGCCAAAAAAGAGCGGGCAAATGGGAAAGAGCAACGGTGAAAGTCAATGGCGAATGGGAAAGTTGCGCCCAAAAGCACTGGGCAATTGAAAGAAAGCCCAAGACATGGCGAAGCAAAACCAAGCATTTTTGCCCAGACGCAATCTTCCGCTCCCAAGCAAAATCAACCTTTTACCAAGACATGGAGAAGGGCACATCATCAAATTTTCAGCCCCGTGGATAGAGGACATAAAAAAAGAAAACAAACGCCAAAAGTCAATTCTTGACAAGTTGCTCCCGAACGTATCCGGTAGACACTGCGCGATCAATCAATAAATTGTTTGTTTTTGTACAAAGTCGATCTTTAATTGGGCGCCGCCGCCAAACCTTCCCTAAACTGATCCCATCCTTAAGCTGACTTGTTGACCGACCGACGACGATTCAAACAAACGATGGCTAATAAAGCAGAGAGGCAGTTATCGTGATTGTTGCGTAGCTGGCAGCGAGAATTCAACCATGCCTGCCTCGGTTCGTTTGCATCAGTCATCAGTCTCAACCTCCGGAACAAAAGCAGGTTAAAAACTAGCACCTCCGAATCACGTCGATGAATCAAGCTAAGGATGTCGCTAGGGAGAAGTTTCCGGGGTCTAGTTACTCCCTGTTGCTTGCACGAATCCTTTTTGAAGGCGATAACGGCTCGAAGGATCCCCCAAGCATCGAATTTCACCCGGACACATCAAAGAAAAAAAAAAAAAAAAAAAAAAAAGCCATGCGTGGAAACGGCCCCCGGGCAGCATGCACAGGTCTGGAGACTGACAGTGTTTCTAGCTCCGCCGTGGATTCGACATGGATGCGATTTCTTGGCAAGGTCTCAAGATTGACTGACCCACTTGAGGGTGGTATCCAGCCTTGCCATATGGAAAGTCTTTCCGAACACATGGCTGTGTGTCAGTGTCTGTCTGGTACAGGCTTTCAGTATTATGGATTGTTGCTACTATCAAGTACCGGCAACTTTTTTTTTTTCCCCTTGCGTTTCGCACCTAACTTACCATGGATCGACCTACTCTCTCGCTCTCTCTCTCTCTCTCTCTCTCTCGCTCGCGCGCACACGCGCACGTACACAAACCTTGCCAGCCATTGTAAAGACAGCTTCTACGTGGAACCCAAGCTCCATCAAGGGATATTGGTCTCGACCAAGTCGGCCCTCCTTTTAGACGCAAGGCAAGATAGTTGTTTCTGTAATCCCCGACTAGCCCGCCTGTTTTACAACACCAGGCATGCTGGTCCACCAAGCGTGCTAGTATAAGCTTGCCTCCGCAGTTCTGCCCCTTCTGGCAAGTTTGTTTGCAGCTTGTTCGTTGATTTGCGTTTCAAGACTCTGTACCATATCTCTTGGCGCATGGCTGTCAAGGACCGCCGCTCAGGCTATCACAGTTGTCGAAAGGATTGATGTTCAATAATAGCGATAATATCAACCAATATCGCGACGGATCAGCGGTCGCAACCCGATCATGGTGAGTTCCTCGCAATCCAATACCCTGGACCTCTTTGTCATGTCTGTTGTTCTTTTGGCTCAGCTGAGGGGATGAACCTTCGCCCCAACAGTAACCTTTTTTTGTTCAGTCCCCAGCTGAGTTCTAAACAAGATACTTGGTAGATACCTCGTCGTTCTAGCCCGTTTTTTCGGCCCTTGATCGAGTGGAGCGTTCTGCTTGCTTGCTTGCTTGCTTAAGCATCCCAATGCCTCCCCAGACGCCTCCCTGGTCATTCTCGACTCGAGTGGGCCCCCATGGGCAGCCTTTGGGCCTGCAGCTTCTTTGATCAACGTTGCGTCAAGCCTCACCCAAAAGACCCCTGGAGTCTTGGCAGTCTCCTCTTATGCTAGGTCTCCTGGCTATCCTGATTCAAGCTGAGGTTGCGGGCTTGTAAACTCAATGGAAAGTATATATCCTACACACCTCCCGGCAACCATGCTTACAGTTTCCTACGTAGTCATTTTCCATCAGCTGTGCTCATAAACCATCCCCTTAAACACCCTTTTTTTTTCATCTTCAAGCCATTCTTTTTGCTCTTCGCTGGTCGGTGCCGCTGGTCGTGTGTATCCTATTACAACTTAAACAACCCCACAAGACTTGGTCTCTTTCTCTTTTTCAGCCCCAGCTATCCCTCGCCCTATTCAGATCGCTCCGCAAGTGATCAACACAAAAAATCTTTCACAATGGTTAACTACCGCTTCGCTACCCTAATCGGCCTGGCCGGCATGGCCGTTGCCGTGCCTCTTAATATCAACCTTGGCGCGTACTCGCCCGCCTTGGTAGTCGGTCAGTTCTTAGCCCAGCTGATGAAACAAAAAAACTTGTTTGCACACACGTACGCACAATCGAATATATAACTGACACTATGGGGCAACAGGTGATGGTGAAATTAGTTTCGGAGGAGGAGAAGAGGTTTCTAGCCTAATGAATGCCCTTGAAGGTGCCGCGGTGAACGCTGCTAACGGTGCCGCTCCTGCAAAGGGTGGGAAGAAGGCTGGAGCGGCGTCGATCGCCTCGGCACCGGGTGCAGCGGCTGCCGCAGCATCGCCAGTGTCGAATGCGGCGTCGTCTCAACAGTCCTCCCAGATAGTTTCCGCCCCCGCCACCGACGCCGCCTCGGCTCCCAACCCGGCCCTCGAGCAACAGGTAAGATGATCGTCACCTCGATTTGCTTGAATACACAACAACCACTCCTCAATAGGTCCTTGTTTGATCACTGTCTAATCCTGTTGGTTTGCTTAGGCTCAGCAGATCGCTGCTCTCCAGGGCATGGGCAAGGCCATCGCCCCCCGCCAGGAGGCAGACCACGAAGGCGAGACCGCGTCCGCCGAAGAGACCGAGCACGAAGAGGACACCCCCACCATCGCCAAGCGCGACCTCGTTAGCTTCCAGGCTGCTCTTTCCTTCGCCGAGAAGGCTCTCACCAAGGGTCCCAAGGTCCAGCTTGGTACTGGCTCAAAGGAGGGTGGTTCTGGCGTTGGTATTATCGTTGACAACAACCCTACTACTGCCGGCAAGGGAAAGGAGCGCAAGAAGCGTGACCTTGGTGTGAGCCAAAAAGTCAAAGTGACGACCATGTATGTTCGATCTGGAATCCCTGCCTGTGAGTGGCACTGTGACTAGGAATATTGGCTGGATGTGTTCCGCACCAGCATGCCCTTGCACATCCTTCAGGGACCTGTTCTACAACAAAAGGTTGTAGCAAAGCCCTGATTGGGGGGAACCCCTTTACTGACTGAAAGTATTCGAGCAATAGCGCTGAGGAACTCGCCTGAGCTCGCCGCTCGCGACATTGCCATCCCCGTTGGCGCTCCGACAATCCCTAGGATCTTCTCAAGGAGTGACTCGGCCCTTGATGCCGTCAACCTAAACGTTGATGGTGACAAGGGCTTGACCATGACCTTTGTCGAGACCATCACAGACGCGGACGCAGATACTGAAGATAGCGCCGAGTAAAGGATGCTGGCCTGGGATGGGTTATTTATGCGGAAGAGAAAGGGATGCCGATTATAACAGAAAAAAGAACCATATTATACCATCACCAGTTCGAAATCTGCGCACGACCTTTGGTTCAGACTCCCAACTACAAATGCGCCCCCCGTCATGGTCGGTGCATGAGAGGTGTGCGGTAAAGCTGCTGGCTTCAGGTTGCATGGGGGATGATTTTCCCCCTTACTTTACCGACTTCTTCTGTTCATTGTTCGGGGTCTTTTTTTTTATTTTATTTCAAAGGGCGTTGGATTTATACGTAATTGGGAACCTCAGCTGTAAAAATAGAGCGCGGCCGACAGATATTTTAACTATTCATGTTCACTTCAGCAAGTCGGGCAACGTCTGTGCGATGCCTTGGAGCCACGACACAACAACATCAGGTTGGGGCCCATCCGCACTTTTGCCTATGAATCACTTGATTCCAACCTTTGAGAGGGGATCCACTGGAGCCAGTGAGCACCTTGGATTACATATGGCAAATAGGACAAATGTAAGCTAGACACTCGGCGGAAACGGCTCTGCAGCACTTGGAATCAAGTAACACGGCCGCGCAACAATCTACCCAAGTCCAGCCCCTCAGCTCGCTCAAGCTTAGTATTTTTTACTGCCAAGCCACCGCAACTCTAGAGTCATGTTCCCCCTCTCGTCTGGTGTCATGAAGAAGAAAAAAGAAGAGAAAAAAAAAATTGTTCAGGTGGCCTCAAAAAGCTGATCCGATGTCAACTTCAGGCTCATTTTGCTTGGGCGAGTTACAAGCCCCGGACTGAACAAGGAAGTTGCCTGACGGGCCTCGCTCAATTATGAGGAAGAAGAAAAAAAAGCATGCCTCCCTTTCCTACAATGGGGGGGCACATACTTTGTTTTTTTTTTGCTATTTTCTTTCCCATTTCATCGGAGGCGATGCTCCTCTGTATATTCCATGTCGTTTCCGTATTGTAACGTCATCAAGCGGCAGAATAAACTGGACTGTACACTGAAACAGCCATAATTGAATTGTATTTAAGTATGAACCCTCGACATTCTATTTTAGTTTATGTATCTGGGTTCTCTTTTTGTGTGTATTTTTTTCTCTCTTTCTTTTCATGCCGCCCGAGTTCGGAAGAATGAAACGATCTGCAAATACTGCCGACGGCCCAAGGCACGAGCAGCAATGCCATGTATCATGTCCCAGGGAAGAGAATGGAAGCAACCAGATTTTGGTCCTGACGTCATAAGCCTTGCTCAAAATGGTTATGCTGAGAAAGTCTGCCTGTTTTGGTTTATACTCCAGGTCTTCTAGTCGCCTGAGTAGCCACGTAGCGAGCGGGCTGAGAACACACAAGGACCCATGTTGTTTAAAA